>NW_028243319.1:0-68492 GCF_964263255.1 Lissotriton vulgaris | reverse complement strand
AGAAATTTTTACCATATCCCTCCCAATCCTGTCCACAGTGCCTTCCAATGAATGCACAACTCTGGTGGAGCCTAAACTACTGGAGCACATAATCACAAGGAGTATGCAATTCCTTTTGAAATAAAGAAAAAAACAAGTAGGTTGGCAGGGGACTGAGCAAGCAGCTGGGGGGTATCTGATTGCTCGGGAGCAAGAGCCCTCACACAGCCAGCTTGGTGTCATGCTTCATCATCCTGCAGCACCTCATTGGGCCAGTGCCGCAATGCACATCCTGCTCCTTTTGGGGCCCATTGGACGTTGCAGGGCTCTCCCAACGAGAAGCTGCCCAGCGACTTGTACTGCCTTGCATTACTCCAAGTTTTCTATGCCACCAGAGCCACTCAAGGTGGTTCTGCATGGCATAGTAAATCTGATTTAACCATTTCGGTGCTAACGACCGAACGGTTCCGGCTTCAGCCACTGTGGTCATGTGCTGATGATGGAACAATTCCGTCCTCTGCACACAATGCTTTCCTTTTTTATTTTTCAGCCTCCGCAGCTGGGAAAGATCTTTCCAAGCCACCTGAGGCTTTTTTTTTAATTCAATGTAATGAGGGTCAGCGCACATGGTGTGCTGGCGTAATTACATTGAAAGTGAAAGTGAAATGAGCTGATCGGTTCACTTCACTTTCACTGTTTCAGTGCTCTCTGGGATATCTCAGCGCCGCAAGCAGCGAAAAATGTGTGAGAGGTATCATTGGAAAGGGCACATTCCCCTCTTTCTAATGGTAATGTTCCCTAGTGAATCCACCACTAGACACCAGAGAGAGGGGAGCACCCTCTTGAGCGTGGGCCTTTGCTCCCCCAAATTTTTATGGGCATGCTCAGTCTTTCTGACTCCCAGGGGGGCAGAAAGCCAACTAGGCACTAGGGAATGGTATTTTTTAATATGTAGGGGTGGGGGCTGCCTAAAATGGGCAAGACCATGCTCCTACCCAAAATACATTGGGACCAAAGTCTTTATGTCCCCCCGGGGGCAGATGGGGGCCCTAGCCCCCATCTATACCCCACCAGGGGCAGACACCACACTAGGCCCCCAGGATTATTTGTTTTTTAATATATAGGGGTAGGAGCTGCTCAAAATGGGAATTCCAGTGCCCTCAACCCCCAAACTCAAATGGGCAGTCTTCCCCCCAGGGGCATTTGGGGTTATTACCCCCAATCTCCTCCCGGGGGGTAGAAAGCCCCCGCAAATACCAGGGATTTTTTATTTTAATAAAAGTGAGTTGGGGGCTGCCCATAATGGGCATAGCCACGTCCCCAACCATGTTCTTAGTGTAGGAGTAGGGCTGCCCAGAATGAAAATATCAATACCCCCACCCCTGAAAAAAATGGACACGGTCTTTCTTCCCTCCTGGGGCAGAAAACCCACTAGGCACCAAGGATTATTATGTTTTAATACGTAGAGGTGGGGGCTGCTCAAAATGGGCAAGACCATGCCTCCACCCAAAAGACATTGTGACCAAAGTCTTTATGCCCCAGGGGGAAAGATGGGGGCATTAGGCACCAGGGAATATTTGTTTTTTATTATATAGGAGTGGGAGCTGCCCAAAAAGGGCATGCCAATGCCCTTCCTCCCAAACTCAAGTGGGACAGTCTTTCTGCCTCCCGGGAGGCATATGGGGTTTATAACTCCAGATCTGCCCCCGTGGGGGTACTGAAAGCCCACTAAACACGAGGGACTTTTTAAATAAAAGAGGGGTAGGGGCTGCTCACAATGGGCATGGCCATGCCCCCACCACACATAAAAGGTGACCAACATCTTTCTGCCTCCCCTAGGGGGCAGGTGAGGCAAAATTGACCCCGATCTGCAACCTGCGGGGCAAATGGTCTACTAAGCACCTGGGATTAATTTCTTTCTTAGTGTAGGGGTGGAGCTGCCAAGAATGGCAATGCCAATGACCCAACCCCCCTGAAAAAAATGGACTTAGTCTCTCTGCCCCACTGGGGGACAAATTGGGGCAAAAGCCTCCGATCTGCCTTCCCTGGGAGGCGGACAGCCCACTAGGCACCAGAAATGGGTGCAGTCTTTCTGCTCCTCTGGGGCATATGTGGGCAAGAGCCCCTGATTCCCCCTCTCGGGGGCAGAGCACCAGGGACTATTTTTTTCTTAGTGCAGAGGAGGGGATATGCCCTGAAGGGGCATCTTGATACCCCCATGCACCCACTTAGAACTGGGCAAAGTCTTTCTGTCTCTCTGGAGGGCAGATATGGGCACAGCCCCCGGGTATTCTGGGGATCCACGCAAACCACACCTCCCTGGACTCACCCAGGTGTCTAGTTTTAAGAAATGCAAAATACACAAGAAGATGGACGGAATGTTGCACAATGGCAAAACATTCACCCCCAGTCACAGATCTGGGTTTAATCCATCGTTATTTTGCTAGTTTTTAGAAATGTCCAGGTTTGGTAGGATATCCAAGATGGCTACTGAGCTGGTACCAACAAGGTTACCTTCTTGCAAAACTAAGTCGTTTTGTGATAGCTCATTTTGATGTCTCCACAATCAGTTTTCCGCCCTTCCCTGTCATGGGCATTTGGCCCACTCACACAAGTGAGGTAGAATTTTTATCGGAAGACCTGGGGGAATCCTGGGTGGTGGGAAATTTGTGCTAGTGCATTGATCACACTACTTTCCCACACAAAAATGTGAGGAAAATATGATTTTTTAAAGTTAAATTTGAGGTTTGCAGGGGATTCTGGGTAAAAGAAATGTTGGGGGATCCACTTAAGCCACACCTCCATGGACTCCTCAGGGTGTATAGTTCTTAGAAATGTCTGGGTTTAGTAGGTGTCCCTAGATGGCCGCTGAGCCTGGCACCAAAAATGTAGGTTACCCCCTTGCAATAATAGGCCGTTTTGTGATAGATAATTTTGATGTCTCCACAACATGTTTTGGGGCGTTTCCTGTTGAGGCTCTAGTCCTACCACACAATTGAATTACCGTTTTGCTTCAAGGGACTTAGGAGAATGTGGAGTGGATGGAAGTTAGTGGCTCCTCACAGATTCCAGAACTTTTCAACACAGAAATGCGAGGAAAATGTGTTTGTTGTCAAAGTTTGAGGCTTGAAAGAGATTCTGGGTAAGAAAACATGGTGAGAACCGTGCAAGTCAGTCCACCCTGGATACCCCTAGGTGTCGAATTTTCAACAATGTATAGGTTTGCTAGTTTTCCCTGGGAACTGGCTGAGTTAGGGCCCTATTCACACAGCTAGGTGCATTGCAAAAAAGGGTCAGTTTTCAGCGGAAAAATGCGATGTGTCCACAGTGCGTTTTGATCCATTTCCTGCTGCGGGCACTAGGCCTGCCCACACAAGTAAGGTACATTTTTATTGGAAGATTCGGGGAAATGTTGGGTGGAAGAAGGTTTGTAGCTGCCTGCAGATTCCAGAACATTCCAACACAGTAATGGTGCGACAATGTGTTTTTTTAGACAATCTTTGAGGTTTGCAAGGAGTTCTGGGTAACAGAACCTGGTGAGAGCCACACATGTCACCCCATCCTGAATTCCCCATGGAGTTGAGTTTTTAAAAATGTACTGGTGTGCCAGGCTCCCCTGGGGGCCGATGAGCAAGAGCCCAGAACCCACAGCTAGGCACATTACAAAAAAGGGTTAGTTTTTGGTGGAAAAATGTGATGTGTCCAAGTTGCGTTTTGGGTCATTTTCTGTTGTGGGAACTAGACCTACCCACACAAGTAAGGTACCATTATTATTGGAAGACTTGGGGGAAGGCTGTGTGGTGCAAAATTTAAAGTTCCCCACCAATTCCAGAACTTCCCATCAGAGAAATGTGACGTAAATGTGTTTTTTAGACACATTTTGAGGTTTGCAAGGGATTCTGTGTAACAGAATCAGTTGTGAGCACACAAGTCGCCCCATTCTGGATTCCCCCATGTGTTTGGTTTATAAAAATGTATAGGTGCACTAGGTTTCCCTAGATGCAGGCTGAGCTAGAGCCCAAAATCCAAAGCTAGGCACAGTGCAAATTATGGGATAGTGTTCAGTGGAAAAATGTGATGTGTCCATCTTGCGTTATGGCCCATTTCTTGTTGCCTGCACAAAGCTTACCCACACAAGTGTGGTGCCATTTTTATTGGGAGGCTTAGGGGAATTCTGGCTGGAAAGCTCCCTGCAGATTCCAGAACTTTCCATCACAGAAATGTAAGTAAAATTAGGGGGATATTCTCAAGAACGTGTGATAATTATTGCAAAATTAGCTTAATGCAACTTTGCATATCACCGTCTATCGCTGGAAAATAACGCAGTATTAACATTGAATTCTCAAAACTGCGGTACCATGTGGTAGTCTCATGATAAAGCGTCAAATGACTGCGTTAAAATTAATGCGACTCCATAAAAATGCGAAACACGAAAAAGCTGCGATGTCCCAATCGCGATACAAGAATCAGCGATAACCAGCGGCAGGCCTGCAATCCCCAATCGTCATGTGGGAAAATGCACTATAAAAGCAGAGAAAAAAACATAAAAAAATGTAACTTCAGAGCACCATGGACGCACCCGGACCAAGTGCAGAGGACAACACGAACCTCACAAGCCCCACAGATGACCAGCAAGAAACCTCTGGGTCGGGGAAGGCCAAGGAGAAGAGGAATAGGAAGATACGGTTCAGTCCGCAGAAAAACAGGATGATCATTATGGAGGTGATAGAATACTACCAACAACTGTTCGTCACCTCCAACGTGTCATTGGCAACAAAGATGCAAATATGGCAGACCATCTTGGACAATGTCAATGCAGTCGCAGCATTGAGGAGGACAATAGAAGAGGTCATTAGGTGCTGGAATGATGTGAAAGGCAAAACCAAGAAGAAACTCGATGCCACAATGAAAGCAGCAACGCAGATTGGAGATTTGGGTTCAGCGGCGCACCAGGAGCTGTCTGACACGGAGAAAATGGTGGCCACAGTCATCAGTCTGGATACAGTGCCAGGATTTGGGGATCCAGACACTGCTTAACATGACCTGACACAACATAAACAGGGTGAGTACCGACCAGGGACTGGGGGGACGGGGGATATGGCCACAATGTCACATATGCACAATTAAGTAGAGCACACTGCACACCCACAATGATTCAGGATCATGTCCCTGATCCCTGTGCCACTCTGCAGCACACATACAAACACCAGGTAGGCCCCTATCCACCATGTGCCCAAAGAGGGCCAACCCCACACATTACCAATTTCACCACCAACACATGCACAGGTGCGAAATCCAGGAAAGATGTGTATTTGTGAGCCACATTGACAATGCAAGTGACACTACATGATGATTAGCATGGCTGCAGTCCAATCATCACGACATTGTGCACACCACAAGACTGAGGTGGCTGACTGTGGACCACACCCGGAAAGGAGCAGGTCACACTCTGACACATCCAGGTGCACAAAAAACCCCTAACGTAAACAACACATCTGTGGACAAACCATGTCCAAGAGTCACAACTCGACCAAGAGCCCAATTTACCCAAGTCCGCAACATCTCAGCACTGTACAAGCACAGAAGTCAAAGGCATACCGCATGAGCGGGATAAGGGGCTGCCAAATCAGAGCTGCAGGGGCAACTCACCCACAATGCAGCACACACACATAAAAATAAGAGCACCTCAACATTGACAACAATGTGGTACAAACTGCAACACTTTCCCAACAGATCACAGTACACAACTGGTGCTGCATGTGTGTACAAAATGGACATTCACATCTGGCATAGCAGGAAACAGTAAGATGACAATGTACAAGTACAATAAGTAGGAAAAGGGGGAGAAGGAGGATAAACAAAACTAGGACTCCTCCAGTTACGTATCAAGAAATCAAGAACCCACAGTAAAGGGTCCAGAGACCTAGTTTGTAAATGTGGTTACTGCACGCCCCTTTTCGTAGAGAACTGGAATGGCCCCAATGATGAAGCATGTCACCGTGGGGAAACCCCGGTGAGTGAGGGGACTCTAGAAAGAAATTTTTCTTTCTTTGGTAAACACTGACATAAATCATGCAGTAACCAAATGTACAAGTACAACCTCACATCTGTGATGTAGTACAAATGTCCACTGTCCCGCATCAAATAGGCATCTCCTCACAGTCACAATGTACATTGTCATGTAGTCTGTATGTAAACTTTGCCAATGCGTCGACATACATGGAACACACTGTGAAACTGCATCTCCCCTTTACATTGCAGAGGGACAATCAAGACCTCCTTCAGAGCAGACCCTACTTTACGTCAGTGATGATGTAGACAACCCCCATCAAATCGACTACGACGAACTCCAACGGTTCAAGGACAACGTCACCATTCCACCTCCAGTAGCATTAGGGATACATGTGAAACACTGATGAGTGGGATTCCATACTTTCTTTGACACACAGAAATAGAATTTCGAATATGTGACACCCTAAACAGCCTCTCTGAACAGAGGTGACACACCCACCATCCATTGTCAATTTATGAGATTGTTAGCACTACATGTTGCGCTTCTCAGAGTGATGTGCTTGTACAGAGGAGTGACATGCACTCAGGGAATGTGTGTTGTAATGAATTTATTTGCACATGCTGTGCCTGTGGTAATTTTGTACTGTCCCATGATTGCTAAGGACTGTCACAATATGACGTGATCATGTGAAGAAATTGCCAATGATGGTGTTCCAGCAGGCTATTTCTGCTGCAGTTGCAGTGGGGTGTGGTCCACCTGCCTCACCTTCCTCATCATCGTCCAGGTGCAACTGGCACTTGTAGCCATGGGGCATTGGTGCGTACACATATGTTGTACAACACACAACATGCAACGATCCTCTTGCACGTGATGTCTGGGCTGTACAGGAGCCTTCCAACTGTGATGTCCAGGCACCTGAAAGGTGACTTCAACACGCCAAATATGCGTTCCACAATGCCCCTGGTGCATTTGAAGGCCAAATTTTACTGCCTCTGGGGCTGTGTGTTCGGGGCTCGGCGGGGTGTCATCATCCAAGGGCAGAGTGCATATCCTTGATCACCTATGACAATGCAGAAAGACATGAGTCAATAGTTGGTTATGCATGATGTGATGGCAGGCTCACTAGTTCATTGGTGTGTGATTTGTGTGACTTAATGATTCCTGTTTGACGCACTGCTTGTAGCAAATGAGCGGCATCAATTTGTATTTTGTAGCCTCACTGCTGCTCTTCACTCCTCCGAGCCTATTTACTAGTGCGCGCAGTGTGGTTGCATCACTTGCACTCTTACGGCATATCATTGTCATGCCTGTCAGCGCATGTCCACAATCCTGACAACGACACTGTGATGTTGTGCGTTGAAGGTGGGCGGCCACTTGTGTGTAGGCCTATAGTTAGGAAAGGGCGGACACAGATGTAGAGTTCATGGCTGGCTGAACTCGCGATGCGGTTGAGGGTAGACCTTTGGCTTATGCTGTGGTAATAGCGACACACACACAACAGTTGGCATGTATGATCCCGGACCCCGAGGGGGCTTGCACTCCTTCATCTATCCATTCAGTGGGTGACGCAGAGACTACAACAGAGACCCATTAGTTCCTTGGCAAGGCCAAAACGTAACCATGTCCAGTGCCCCGGGGTGATCATCCACACCCCAAAGTTGCCAACTTCACATATGCTTTGTTTTTGCAGATTCATTTGCATGACATAACTTTCAGGAAGTCCACGGATGTGGTGCCCGAAGAGTTAGGTAAGTTGAGGCGGGAGTGCGAAGTGGCAGGCAGCTCTAGAAATGAAAAGCTTCTTAGTGGAAGGTCTGACACACGTTTTTTTCTTCTTTTTTAGTTTTGGTTGGTCCTGACGAGATCCCCGAACCAGTGGGGGTTTAAAACGCGTAGACCTTGTTTGCTCCCAAACACCAATATAAGCTTGTTCTATCTGCACAGGCTTGTTGCTTGCTTGTTAAACGAACCTTAACACTGTTATTTCAAATAGTCGAATTTCATGTTATATGTACAATAATAGGCTGCAATTCATTAATTTTTTTTGCTGGCTCATAGTTGTTTGGTGTGAGCTTGAGCCACTGTGTAGAACCAAGTCCCGGTGGCTTTTAGGACTTGTTTTTGTTTGTCTGCAAGCAGTGTGAATGTGGTTTGTATGAAAAAGTTGAGTGAGGTTGATGGATTGGTTGTAGGAATGTAATATGATTTGATTTAACTGTTCTTGTGTATTTTTTTCAAATTGTAGTTCCCTGATCTGTTTGCACGTATCAATTCAAATAATTTTTGATATAGTAATAAAGGCAATTGACAAGCCTATAGGTGCATTGTTTCATAATCCTTGCACACTTATTATGAAAGATAGCAATCAAATATCAGTATTGGCAATTTTTTGCGTTGTTTGGTTAAGTGGACTAAACCTTACTGATCGGAGTCAAGCCTGTTATTGTTATATGGTGTTGGTACCGTCAGCCTGAGGGCAATGATGGTCAGGATGCGGAGGATGGTTGTCCTTTTCAGCCTGTAGTGGGCAATGACTTCCTCTGGCGTTAAGTCTGTGAGGCTGGTGCATTTTCTGATGGCCCGCTGTCTTTGTCTGCGCTGCCTCTGTGCTAGTCCGGGGGGGGGCGCGAGTCTGGGGGGTGGCAGTCCTGGTTATGGTGGCAGTGGGTGTTGTGGCCCTCTTGGGGCTCCAAGCTACATCAAAAACCCTAAGAAGCCTTATGTGCCTGGTAGCTGTCTTCGTTCATCAGGGACACACCTGCTGGCATGTCCGTGCATTTACATTACTAGCTTGGGGGTACGTGCCGTTTCGGTTGTGGTTCCCCTGACCTAGAATAAGTTACCAGAAAGTCACCACGGGGAAATGGCTCTCCTCCCATTTAGGAAGAAATTTAAGACCATCCTGTTCACCAAAGCATTTGGATAAGATCACCCCAATTCTGCCCTATCTGCAAGTTATATGGCATCCCTGGGTTCCTGGTAATAGCGCTTAGAGACCGTTGATGATTTGGCGCTTTACAAATATAATTTAACATAACATAACATAACATGATCAGTAGCTCCTTGGCATTTGTTGTTCTTCTGGTGTGGCTGTGGGCTGGGCTCCCATTTCTGGTGCAGGTTATTATCTGACTTAATCCCAGAAAAGAGCAGGTGTTAATTCCTGGCTGCTAACATGCCTTTTTACATGTTTTGTGATCTTATCGCTGATCTGGCTGGTCGTTGAGAATGTTAGTAAGCGGTGTTGTTGTGGCTTTTTGCACGGGACGCCTATCTGCATCTCATTAGCGTTAGTTGCCGGTGTCATCCGTGGCGATTTTTTTTGCAGTTGCTATCGGCTGTTAGCAGCAGCTTGTGAATAGGGCGATAAGTCTATCGCCACTTTGGCTGCGATAAAATGCCGCTAACACGGCGATAAGTCCTTGAGAATATGCCCCGTAGTTTTTTGTACGAATTTTGAGGTTTGCAAGGGATTCTGGGTAGAATAAAGTTAAAGAGAGACACACAAGTTAGCCCATACTAGATTCCACTAGGTGTCTAGTGTTTAAAAATGAACAGGTTTGCTAGGTGTTCTTTGATCCCAGCTGAGCTAGGGCCCAAAATCCACAGCTAGGCACATTGCAAAAAAAGGGTCAGTTTTCTGTGGAAAAATTAGTTGTTTCTACATTGCGTTTTGGACCACATTCTGTCATGGGCACTGGACCTACCCGCTCAAGTGAGATCCCATTTTTATCTGGAGACTTAGGAGAACACATATCAGTAGAACAATTGTTATTACCGATTGTCTTTCTCTGCTTTTGTGCCTTCCAAATGTAGGACAGGGTGTAAAAAGTAGTCATTTTGAAAAATGCCTTCTAATTCACATGCTAGTATGGGTATCCACAAATTCAGAGATGTGCAGATAACCTCTGCTTCTTAACTCCATATCTTGTTCCCATTTCGTAAATAATTAGATATCCTTGATACCTATTTTTCACTCTTTATATTTTACCAAATGAATTGTTGTATACTAGGTACACAATGAAAAACCATCCCAAGGTGCAACACAGTTATTGGCTCTGTGTATGTACCTCAGGTTCTGGGTGAACCTACAAGCCCTATATATTTCTGCAATCAGAAGATTCCAGTGTATGTAACAGTATATTGCTTTACAACATTTGCCATATTAAGAAGAAGTTACAGATGAGAAATGTAGGCACAAATGGCTGTTATTTTCAACTTAATTTCAACATGTTTTTCTTTCAACTGTTCCTTTCTGTAGGAAATTCTTGAAGGATCTACACAAATGACTCCTTGCTGAATTCAAAATTATATCTACTAAATGTATACCTTTCTGGGATCCATTATTGGTTTCATACCCATTTCTACCACTAACTGGAAGGAGTTAGAAAGCACAAAAGTAGGACAAATAGGCTAGTCCCAGTAAAAGTCCAAAGCTGTGTTGAAAAAATTGGTTTTCTGACAAAAGTCTGCCTGCTCCTGAAAGCTGGGGAGAAAATAATGTTTGCACTGCAAACCCTTTGCAGGGAATAAACAGACACTTTCTTCTGCAGCACTTTTTTCATTTTCCCCCAAAACCCCCAAATTGTGCTATATTTTTGCTAATTTCTCTGTCCTTTATAGTGGAATCCACAAACCCTGGGTACCATTAGAATCCTCAGGATGTAGGGAAAAAAGGCAACGTTTTATGGGGGCCTAAACACAAACGACCCCAAATAGGCAAATAGGCAAAAAGGCTTAGCAGGAGAAAGAACTAGCAGCGAAGGGCCTAAGGGCTTGTTCTGCCTTGTGTCCCATTCCATGATGCGAGAGCAACAAAAGCCCTCATTAAATCCGGCCTTTATTGGTTTTGGTCTGCCTCACATTGTCAGTTGGAACTGAAGATTAATTTCCCTTTGCTAGGTTTCATTTTATGCGCTATTCCTAATCATATTGTGGTTCTGGTATTATTGGAAATAGTTTCAGTGAGAAGCTGGTCCCTTCGTGCAATGACCCACTGACTAGCTCATTCGGGTAAGTGGTGCACATATTTGCACTAAATTAAGGTCATCCTAACCTGCAGCAAGAATTAGTCCTTGAGCAAAAATTGTCATTTCCTCTCACCTCTTAGATGGAATCTAAAAATAATCCCATGTGCAGTTCCTTGATTCATGCAATGTGTCATATTGTGACCACATGAAGAAGTATGAAGTGTGTTGTGATGTGTGTGCTGTGTGTTGGCAAATATCCGGCAGTTGCACATAACATTTCAGCTACACATCAGATATTCCTAGTCAGCAACCACTCAAGCATGACAGAGAATAAGTAGTGTGTTTATAAATAATTGTGTATATAATAAACATTAAAGGAAAATATATATATAATCATTAAAATTAGAACAAACATCATCTGACTTCAGGGAGAGATGAATAACCTTTAGGGGGAAGTATTAAAATAATCAAAAAAAGTTTCTTAATATAATGAAATATGAAGTCACAAAGCTTACATTCATCCAAACCAAAATCCTTAAAGGCTAAAAAATGTACAATTTTCAGTGAAAAGTCCATAGAAATATATAGCCCCTATGTCATGACTTGTCGCAGGTGCTCGTCCCCACTCTCATCCACTTCAGGTCCTGCCCAATATTGGCTTCCTCTTCTTCCCCGGGCTCATGTGTGACAATAGTCATGGCACCCAGGATTGTGGATGTCACATATGTGCTACCCAGCTCTCACGTTACCCCTCCATCACCACCACAGTTAATCAAGTCCACTAGGGGGAACCCCAGGAGTTGTGACCGTATTCCCTATTTGTGTGGAAGGCAACAGCATGATTCAAGGATTTATTGCAGATTTGAGTATACTGGGATTCGATGATCTACTGAAGTCTTAGATGATTCTGGAATGTGGGGAGGCACTGCAGAATCTGCCTATCCTGCAGTTTATAAAAGCCACATCCAGTGTGTGTCCAAGCTCTTAGCTTTCCTCCCTGTTGATAAAGGGAAACTTCTGCCTGGGTGCTGCACTTCCCCTGTGTTCCTGTGCTTGGTTTCAGCTCTCTTTGGTGGCTGTGCAGCCAAGATTATCTTTATGCAAGATTTTCCCAGAGGTTTTTAGTTTGAAGCGCTTCTTGAAATTCCTTCTGCAGGTCACCTCAAAAATGTTACTTGAATCCTTGGATTTATTGCACATATCCCAGTGCTGTCTTCATGCTTTAGGTTAGTGATCGCTAGGAAGTAGAGATGTTTTAAGCCTGAATAGTGAAACCTCTATTGGGCCCCTGTACTGTCTCCTACCCTGTAAGGGTATCCTGTCATTGAGCAGGTGTGTGTGCCTTGTCCTGCCTATGGTAGGTTGGTTAATTAAAAGCCAGGTCTTCAGTTTTTTGTGGAAATCAAGAAGAGAGGCAGAAGCTCTGATGTGGAGTGGGACTCCATTCCATGATTTAGGAGTGACACAAGAGAATGCCTGTTCTCCTGATCTGGTTCTGTTTATGTATGAGATGGGTGGTTAGTAGAAGAAGATGCAAGTGTTCAGTTAGGTGGGGCCTAAGTTGTGTAGTGCCTTGAATGTGTTTGTTATGAGTTCTAAATATTGTGTATTGGGAGCCAGTACACCTTCCTGAGGTGTAGTTGTAAGTGAGTTTTTCTGTGGGAGGGCGAGCACGAGTATGGCTGACGATTCCTTGATGGTGGTTTTAAGCCTGCTAGTGAGTTGCTGGGTGATCTAAGCGTAGAAGATGTTCATGTAGTTCCAACTTGCTGATGACAAGGGCATGAGTGACATTTCTTCCAGTGTTGCTTGAGAGAAGTGTTCCTTGGGATCCATTGTAAGATTTTATTAAACATTTTCATGATCTGGAAACATGATGCAGTCACAGCATTGACATGTGCAGTCATGTCCAGTTTGCTGTTGATGACTATTCCACGGTTCCTTTCATGGGTGCTGTGTGAGGATGTAGGTCTGAGTCCAGCCTGCCACCAGTTGAAATCCCATGCTGAGGGATTGCTGAAGATCACTACTTCTGTCTTGTTGGTGTTGAGCTTGAGACAGTTGGCTTTCATCCTGTTAGCAACTTGGATCATACAGACAGTGAACTTGTCTCTAGTGGTGGGGGTCTTGTTTGAAAGGACACATGATAGCCTGATCGATGGTTGTGATATTGGCTTTGACAAATGCCTCTTAGATATTTTATTAGAACTGAATGGGACAGCCATAAACAAAGTGACGGCATCCTTAGGTGGTCCTCCCACAAAGGAGCTTCTTAGCAGCAATAAAGCTAGTCAATCCGAAGAGATTATAAATGAACAAATGCAGACATGGATCATTTAAACAGTTTGTAGGCAAATTAGAATCAGTTTCTGTTCCTTCTTAAAGGAATTTCCCTAATATTAAACTAAGGCACCTACATTATTTGGGGAAATTATAACAGAAGGAGTCAGTCAAGGAAACTCAAGAATTGCACCAAATTAAGGTTCACTAAAGGCTGGGAAAAGTATTCCGTTCTGAATGACTCATGTACAGAAACTATAAGGTCTCAAAGGTAGGAGAGATCTGCATTGGCTAATTCAGGAAAGGGTTCTGTGTAACTAACTGCCTAACTCACAATTAGCACATTACATTTCACCAAAACACTTCATTACCCCGAAGTTCCCAGGAATTGGCAACAATCAAAATACAGAGTTTTCTTACAGTAGATAAACTCCCCTTTTTCCAGTTTTTCAGAAAAAGGAGCATACTGCTGAACAAGCTTGGATGTATCATTATTCAGGATGGCATGACACAGGAGGCTTCTTCTCATCATCCTGCATATTGTGAATCACAACAAATTTCGATTAAAATACCTACTCTGACCTTCGCTAAACAACAAACTACAGTTCTAACAAGGCACATATTATCTTGCTTCTGGAACAAAAAGAAAAATGTGAAAACAAAATGCAGGCAACAATTGTGTTTGATTAGCGCAATCACTAAGGCCTACTTTGCTCAGGCTTAACTTAAGAAACTGTAGTTGGTTAAGTATGAGTATAGCATGAAATCAGTCACTTTAATCAATCATACAAAGTGCATCCTGGATATATGTTTTAACTGCACATTAACACGAGTTAGCATATTTTAGTCTAAATTGACCTGTATAAAAAGTCAACTCCACCAGGAACAAACCAGAGGCAAAACTGTCTTTAAAAGGAGAAGTCAAGCAAAAGGAGTCATTTCCATCATACATCTGCAAAGAAAGTGATATAACGTCTCTCCCCTCCAGGACCTACTTAATGGCTGAAACAGGGTGGGCGTGCAGTGGACATGTGCAGCGGGTGACAAAGTAATTCCAAAGGCAATCCAGTCTGTACCTGCTCATGCCTGGACCATGCACAGTGTGAGAAACCTGGTCCTCTACCCTCATGCTGCCACCATTATATGCCCCTTTGGGCCTCCAGCACTGGCCACTGTTCCACAAGCTGCAATCTCACAGCACCACACAACACCAAGGGAGTATTCTTCTACACATGCTCTTACCCACACCTCACACTCACCACAACAACAACATCCAACACCCCACTCTTCCACACAGTGCTACAACCATCTACATAAACCTGCACACTGGCATGCATGTTCCTCAACACAGCATAACTCACCAAACACACTATACATATCTAGGACCTGTTGCATGACAATGCCCCTGACCGTTTTTTTTTCATGGATACCTGGTTAAACATTGCAGCGACACCTGACATTCCAACACCAACCCAAATCTGCAAGACTGCCAGGCAAGACAGACTTCACAAGCCCAGAGGCGGAATTACCACCATCATTCACAAGAACACCATGAGCTGCACCACAGCCACGAACAAGTCCTCCTCCAACATGGAACACCTGTATTTCACATGGTACACCTGTCATTCAAGCTCAACGTCACACCCAGCTTCACCCTAAGTGACACTTTCATCTATAGACCACCAGTACCACATACCAACTTCACTGACAAAATCATGGACTTCGTTGTTACACTCACCTTCAATGCTAGCAATTGTAACTTACTCTGAGACCTCAACCTGTACCTGGACGACTACACTGACCCCAACTCAAGAGCACTCATTTAAGACCTTGGGACCTTGGGATCCTGGGCCTTACCCCATGAGTAAAGGGGCCTACCCACATCTCGGGACACTTCTTGGAAACTATTTTCACCAACTCCAGCAACACCTGAGTCGACAAGCCCACACCAGCCCCTTGACAGACCACACTCCTGTAAAGTTCTGCATCCATGTCCTGGTCCATTGCACACACACCACCACCAGACCTGCCTGCCAAAAATGGAACAGCATCACCAACAGAAACTGGAATACCACTGTCAACACCCACTGGCCCAAACATACCAACAACCTCTCCAAAAGGATCAAGAATTTCAACAAGTGGATCCCTTCCTGCACCAAATCCTTGGCCCTTCTCTTACACAGTAGTACAACTCATTCCAGGCCACAGTTGGTACACAGAGGACCTCGGACTGATGAAGTGTAAATGTAAATGTACAGGAATTTATATAGCGCAAATCACCGAGCGGTATCTAAGCACTTGCTTAAGTCAAGTCAAGTCAGAGAATTTATATAGCGCACTACATACCCAGAGGGTCTCAAGGCGCTTAGGGAGGGGAGGAGGATTACTTGTCAAATATCCACGTTTTAAGTTGCTTTCTAAATGCTAGGTGGTTCTGGGTAAGGCGAAGGTAGGTGGGGAGTGAGTTCCATGTTTTAGCTGCCAGGTATGAGAAGGATCTGCCTCCCATGGTGGTCTTGTTGATGCGGGGTACAGTGGCGAGGGCTTGGCTGGAAGAGCGTAGTTGGCGGGAAGGGGTGTAGAAGGACAGTCGTGAGTTGAGGCATTCTGGTCCGATGTCGTAGAGTGATTTGTGTGCGTGGGTTAGCAGTCGGAAAGTGATCCTCTTATTGACGGGTAGCCAGTGGAGGTCTTTCAGGTGGCCAGAGATGTGTTCGTTACGCGGGATGTCTAATATGATCCTGGCTGAGGCGTTTTGGGTTCGTTGGAGTTTCTTCTGGAGTTTAGCGGTAGTACCTGCGTGGAGGGTATTTCCGTAGTCCAGTCGGCTCGTGACCAGAGCATGGGTGACTGTTTTTCTGGTTTCGGTGGGGATCCAGCGAAATGTTTTTTTGAGCATGCGAAGAATGTTGAAGCAGGATGAGGATACGGCGTTGACTTGTCTGTTCATTGAGAGTGAAGAATCCAGGATAACGCCTAGGTTCCGTGCGTGGTCTGTCGGGATGGGTGCTTTTCCAAGGGCTTCCGGCCACCAGGAGTTGTCCCATGCAGAGGGGGATGTACCTAAGATGAGGACTTCTGTTTTATCTGAGTTCAGTTTCAGACGGCTTTGTTTCATCCATTCGGCAACTTCTTTCATTCCTTCGTGTAGGTTGGTTTTGGCGGTGCTGGGGTCATTGGTGAGGGAAAGGATCAGTTGAGTGTCATCCGCGTAGGAGATGATGTTGAGGTTGTGTTGGCGAGCGATGGTCGCAAGGGGGCTCATGTATACGTTGAAGAGGGTGGGACTGAGTGAGGATCCTTGTGGTACGCCACAGATGACTTCAGTGGCCTCGGACTTGAATGGTGGAAGGCGGACTCTCTGGGTTCTTCCGGTGAGGAACGAGGTGATCCATTCAAGTGCTTTTCCTTGTATTCCGATGTTTCTGAGGCGTTGTAAAAGGGTGCTGTGGCAGACTGTGTCGAAGGCTGCAGAGAGGTCGAGGAGGATGAGGGCGACTGTGTCTCCATTGTCCAGTAGAGTTCGAATGTCGTCTGTTGCAGCGATGAGGGCGGTCTCAGTGCTGTGTTTTGCTCGGAAGCCAGATTGTGAGGAGTCGAGGGATTTGTTGGCTTCGAGGAAAGCGGAGAGTTGGTTGTTGACAGCTTTCTCGATGACTTTGGCTGGGAAAGGAAGGAGCGATATGGGGCGATAATTTTTGAGTTCGGTGGGGTCCGCTGTGGGTTTTTTCAGAAGGGCGGTGAGTTCAGCGTGTTTCCAGCTTTCCGGGAAGGTGGCGGAATTGAAGGAGCAGTTGATGACGTCTCGGAGGTGCGGTGCTATGACGGAGTCTGCTTTGTTGAAGATGTGGTGAGGACATGGGTCTGTGGGGGATCCTGAGTGGATGGAGTTCATCAGGCGGATGGTGTCCTCAGTGGAGATTGGGTTCCAGTCGTTAAGGGTGTTCAAGGGGGGAGAGTGTTCGGCATATGGTCGGGTGGGTTGGTCTCCGGGTTGGTTGTCGAAGCTGTTGTAGATGTCTGCAATTTTGTTGTGGAAGAATAAAGCCAGGGAGTCGCAGAGGGCTTGAGAAGGGGTGATGTCGTTGGAGTTGGCCGAGGGGTTGGTAAATTCCTTGACGATGTTGAAAAGTTCCTTGCTGTTGTGGGCGTTGTTGTCTAGTCGATCCTTGAATGCTGTTTTTTTGGCCTTACGGATTACTTGGTGGTGTGTGCGGGTGGCGATTTTGAAGGCGTCCTTGGTGCTAGTGGTTGGGTCTTTTTTCCAGGCCTTTTCAAGGGAGCGGCAGAGTTTCTTGGACTTCTTAAGATCATCGTTGTACCATGAGGCCTTCTTGCTGCCAAGTTTGCGTTGACGTTTTTTCAGTGGTGCTAGGATGTCGGCGGTGTTGGATAACCATAGGGTGAAGTTGGCGGCGGCTTGGTCTGGGTTAGAAGAGTGGGCTGGGGTGTTTAGAAGGAGCGATGAGGAGATCTGGTCGATGGTGATTTTGTTCCAGTTTCTTTGCAGAGTTGGTTGGAGCTGGTTGGTGGGTTTCGGCTTGTTGTAGGTGAAGTGAACGCAGCTGTGGTCAGTCCAGAGGAGATCCGTAGTGTGGCTGAAGGAGACATGATTGCTGGAGGTGAAGATGGGGTCGAGTGTGTGACCTGCGATGTGGGTGGGGGAAGTGACCAGTTGTTTAAGTCCGAGGTTGGCGAGGTTGTCCAAGAGGGTGGTGGTGTTGCGGTCGTTGTTCTTTTCAAGGTGAAAGTTGAGGTCTCCCAGAACCCGTCCTGGTATTCCCCTGTGAGATAACCCCGGCAGGGTATCTGCAAGGTGAAAGCCAGGCATCCCACCGCGAGGGGCCATTGTGGAGATTAAGCAAGCTATTGCCCAGAGTCGCAGAGTGTGAACCCGTGAATCGAGTAGGCACCGGAGCGAGAATTGTCGAGTCCATGGACATTTTAGGACTCAAGACCCCGCCTAGCCGGGAATTGAACCCTGGTCCCGGGCTGACCTCTGCTTCCAGGTCTGCCTCCTCTAACCAGTGAGCCACACTTCTCCTTCTCTTTGCCATTGTTAAATAAATCCCACTTCAAACAATGTATATGCAAATGGAGAATGAGTCAAGACAATGCAGACACAAGCACATTCAAATCTGCACTAAAACACTACTGCCAAATGATCTAGACCACCAAAAGCACTGCTCCACCAGACCTCATTGATGCCAGTACCAACAGAAGCAAAGAGATCTTTGTCATTGTTAAAGATATCACCTCCGCAGTGGCTGCCTCCAAATCACTCTCCCCTTCGAGCCTCTGCAACAATTCTTCAGCAACAAAATCACTGCCATTTACAGCAACTTCTTTCTTTCATTATTTATTTATTTATGTGTTTGTAATTTTACAAATTATTGAGATGTTTCACATTTATATAAACTTTACACCAGTACCTAATTCACAATACATTATAATGCACCTTGAGAATGTAAGACGTTAGCTTCCTGCACAAGGCCTGCTTGTAGCTTGAATTCATATCCAGTATGTTGGTCAATATGCAATTGACACCATACCTTCCTTCCCCCTAGACCACAGGCTGTGCTTGTAAGTATTGCCTTAGTGGGGCCCAGATTTCCTTTGAATGTGAGACGACTGGTAGTTCCTCTGCATATGTTGTTAACAGTTCATTGCAATATACCATGTCCGATATCCAGTTCTTAAAATTGGGGGCTTTACTACTCCCCCATTTCAGAAGAACACGCCGTTTGGCCAATAAAAGAACAACGGAGAGCAGCCTGCAGTTTGATAATTGCTTTGTTTTAACCGAACCCAGTAAGCAGAGTTGTGGAGAATTGGCAATTATTTCAGCAAGCACCGCTCTCAGTTTTCTCGTTACCTCATTCCAGTACAGATTTACTTTTGGGCATGCCCATGCAACATGTAGGATGTCTGCTTGGTGGTGTGCAGCGTATACATTGGTTATTATCTCATAGACCATACCTATGCAGTTGCATTGGAGTATAATATGTGTGCTGCAGAAATTTAATTGGATAATACGCAAGTTGCAGTTAGGTGTGAGTATCTGAGTTAGCGTATAACAAGAGACCCAGTCCTCTACCAATAATGGTATGTCTAACATAAGATTCCATTTTTTAAATGCTTTTTCGGATCGTCTGTGTTATTCTTGCTGTGCTGCAGTATAAAGTTTAGTAACAAAGTGAGCATGTGTAGGGTCATTCAGTAATGCCTGCAGAGTAAGTAGTGTGGGAGGTTCCAGAGGAAGGAATGTCAGGTATACATTTTTAATTTCCAGCCGCAGCCGTAGGAATGTAAAGATAGTCAGTGGAGTATCAGTTGTGTCTGGGGAAATGACAGTGGGATTCATGAATTGTTCTTCATGGAACAGGTCTCCCATGGTGTGTAATCCAATTTCAGCTAAAATTGTTTGTGCCTGCTGTTTCTGCGTTACGGATATAGCCGGATGGTGTGATAATGGGAGTTCCGTGGCATAGAGTGGGTGCTCATGAGCTCATCGCTCCAGTATTCACCATGCTGCTTTGGTGCTTTAGACTGGATTTATCTCCAAGCACGTTAGTCAGATTTTTGTTTGTGGGATGAGGGCCACAGGTGGGATTGGGTGTGTTATGTCAGTTTAGATCTCAATGTGTGGGAGGTAATTTTGTGGATGTAGCCAATAATGCGCATAGTGTGCTTGGGCCCATAAGTGGTACAGTTGTAGGTACGGGGTGCCATATGGCACATGGGCATATATGGCCGAGATACCCGCCACCCCCTCTCAACACAATCCCCAAGGATGGGAAACCGGAAACAGTTCTGAACTTTTGGAAGACGGGAGGGAGTGACCCTCCCGGCCGTATTTATTAAAATATGAAACAAAATTAAAACATTAAAATAACAGTTTCATATTATGTACAATTTCATTACCACATTGCGATGTTTGGCTAACCTTAACATATTCTCTAATACAAAGGTTCTCCTAGCCGAACTAACATCCTACAAAACATCTAACTTGAACTTTTGAAATTGTACATCCTAACGTTTAAGGGCCAACGGCAAGGTCGTAACCGGTGTCAAGATCCCTAACCAGAAATATCCCCCTCACTTGTGAGGGGCGACCGCACCGAGGTGTACCTCGAGTGCAACTACCAATTTCCCTTGACTTGACGGGGGCCCCAATAAACTCGACGCCACTTAAAGGTCGTCCGAGGACTCGTGTGAGGAATCTAGAAGGTAGCGTAGACCCCCCCCCAAACCCCACACATCTTACCACATCTGCCGTCGCAGATGTCCTGGCCCCGGGAAATTCTCCGGGAGGGGGCTGTAGCCCCCCCTACCCAGGAAGGGGCCTTGACCGCCTTTCCTTTCCTTTCGGCGTCCCATCCTTAGAAGGGACCGCCTTCCCCGTTGAGGGGCCAATGGCCACCTCCTTCGAGCGCTCCCATCCGTAATGGGTGACGCCCACTCATAGGGATCTACCAATTAGTGCTCACCGATCATGACCTTACCGCCCGACCAAAATAAATACGACAGTTCTAAACTAAATGAATTCTAAACTAAATGACTAAATTACTTAAAGACAGTTAAAAGCAACAATTTTATTAACGTGCTTCTGATCAACACTAGAGCCAGCTTACTTTATTTGCAAAACATACCACAAATTGACCATTTCTTTATTGCATATTCAAGGTTATCACGATAATAATCCGACCTGTAAATAAAAAGAGTTACCACATCAAACTTTATTCAAAACTACTTGCTGTCTTCAGGGGCTGGTGGGTGGGTCAAAATTGGCTCTTCGTTCCGTCTCGAGCTCACGTGCAGCGAGGTGGTGCAGCTTCAGAGCACAGGAACAAGAGGATGCTTCCTTGGCTTGTTGCTGCTTTTATCCGTCTTCAGGGCGGGCGTAAACCCGCCCCGGCCTGCCCCGAGGGCGTGGCCCGGCCGCGTCAGTGTCTAGGCCAGCCCACTCCAGGGCGGGAAAAAGGCGCGCCCCGGCTACGCCGCTTCGGGCATACCAGCCGAGACTCGCCTCCCGCCCAAGATGGCTTCCCGGGGGGATCGTGGTACTCCGCCATACGTTCGGGGGGACCGAATGGTCGCCCCTTTCCATATGGCCGAGATACCCGCCACCCCCTCTCAACACAATCCCCAAGGATGGGAAACCGGAAACAGTTCTGAACTTTTGGAAGACGGGAGGGAGTGACCCTCCCGGCCGTATTTATTAAAATATGAAACAAAATTAAAACTTTAAAATAACAGTTTCATATTATGTACAATTTCATTACCACATTGCGATGTTTGGCTAACCTTAACATATTCTCTAATACAAAGGTTCTCCTAGCCGAACTAACATCCTACAAAACATCTAACTTGAACTTTTGAAATTGTACATCCTAACGTTTAAGGGCCAACGGCAAGGTCGTAACCGGTGTCAAGATCCCTAACCAGAAATATCCCCCTCACTTGTGAGGTGCGACCGCACCGAGGTGTACCTCGAGTGCAACTACCAATTTCCCTTGACTTGACGGGGGCCCCAATAAACTCGACGCCACTTAAAGGTCGTCCGAGGACTCGTGTGAGGAATCTAGAAGGTAGCGTAGACCCCCCCCCCAAACCCCACACATCTTACCACATCTGCCGTCGCAGATGTCCTGGCCCCGGGAAATTCTCCGGGAGGGGGCTGTAGCCCCCCCTACCCAGGAAGGGGCCTTGACCGCCTTTCCTTTCCTTTCGGCGTCCCATCCTTAGAAGGGACCGCCTTCCCCGTTGAGGGGCCAATGGCCACCTCCTTCGAGCGCTCCCATCCGTAATGGGTGACGCCCACTCATAGGAATCTACCAATTAGTGCTCACCGATCATGACCTTACCGCCACAGGCCGGATAGTTGACCGGCTATCCGGACCCCCCACAACACTCCTACCTAAAGGTCATGTCTTAAAGTCTTTAGCCAAGCTATACAGTCTCCTATGAGTAACTCGTTTCCCACCCGGGACAAATGAACACCATCCCCCAAATACATACTGTCACCAGTAATACAACCATGCGAAATAGAATGCAGTGTATTGGAACGGAATAATCTACTCACTTTGTTATTAATTTTCCTCACCGAATGGTTTAAAGCAGAAACAGAAACAGCCCCCCGCCATACTTTACGTGGGATCATATGTGACCATGCAATCGTGCACCCTGGAACTCTCCTCGCCAACCAACTTACAGTGGACAGCATCGCCTCAAGAAGAAGTCGTCTACCAGTGGTGACCAAATCATTGCTCCCAAGATGTACTATGACTATAGACGGCGGTGACCTCGTCCGCCCTAGCAAACCCTCAAAAAATGATTGAAATTGGTCAATACAGAGTCCGCCCTTTCCGTAGAAGGACACACTGTACCCGTATTCCCCAGCCACGTGATTCATGTCACCTGCTTTGAATACGTCCGCGGCTCGCCTCACGTATGAGTGGCCCACGACCCACACCTCCTTTTTCACAGCCAGTGAAGTATGACCGCTGGCCCGGTGTTGGGTCGACTGCATAGTCCGCCCCGCCTCGTAAGCTTGCGCAACTGAAACCAAACAAAAACAAGAAGCGTGAGTACATCGTTACAGCTTCACAACATGTGCAACCGCACATACCTCTTATAACAATTAGAGGACCAACGCCCCACACGTTTAATTTGTTCAACATTCAGACCCCTGGCCGTAGCCTCTGTAGCAGCCCCTATCCGAAAGGAATGGGTCCCAAACTCGCTCGGGTTCAAGCCCGCAGCCGTAATCGACATCGCAAGCACCCGCTGAAACTGAAACCTCGTCAGTGGGGTGGCGTCAGCGTGTCTCAACAAGGTCCCCCCCCATGATGCCACCCTCTGTGCTAAATACTCCTCTACACAACTCACCGGGCACATGGAGGACCCGGGGATCCTTCGTATCATTATGCAGTCCCCCATTGAACCCTGATCGGTCTTGGACTTGACAAATGAGACAGTCATTGTCTCCCCCCTGACTTGGACATGCTCTCGGCACAGTCCCCCCCTGGTATCCTGCTTGTTCCTTGCCACTAATTCGCTTACCCGCATAGCCCCATGGAATGCTAGCACAAAAGCGGCTCGGAATAACACTGCTTCATACTGGGATGAACATGTTGCAGGAAGTACAGATAACAACAAAGCCAACCTATCCAGACCTATCGGGCGCCTATCATCTACTCTGCGACCCTCAAGGCGTTGCCACCCACGTAGCGCTTTTTGCACAACGAAAGACGCTGTCGGGTCCTGGATCCCATGAGCCCTAGCCACGAAGGAAATGGCGGCCCGATGCCTCTGGGCCGTAGCCACTGATTTGCCTGCATGACGTAAAGACAGCAGGAATTTCACTACCAACTCCTCCTGGCCCCAAAGCTCCCCTCTAGCTGCCCCCAAAAAGGCCCAATAGGAACGGAACGCCCCTTCATATGCCTTCCTTGTCCTGGGTGCTAAACTCTCTCCCACGAGGTTCTGTAGTTCGGGGCACCGAGAGACCAGAGAGCTTCGGGAAAGGGTGCTGCCACCGGGTCCGCTGTGGGCAGAAAACCCCAGAAGGCCTGCATACGAAAACGAGAAAGCGCATCAGCCGCCTGGTTCATCACCCCCGGGACATGTCTTGCCTTAAAGACTACATTCAATTGCATACATAATAACACAATTTCCTTGAGCAATCTCAGAATCCACTTGCATCGTGCTGCCTGGCTATTGATACACTCAACCACGGTCATGTTATCAGACCAGAATACCACAGAGTGATCTCTGAACCCCTCGGGCCAAGTTCTCAGGGCCACCAGAATGGGAAAAAGTTCAAGGAAAGCAATGTTACTTGTCAGACCACTCTCATGCCACCATGACGGCCATTTTTGTGCCGACCACTGAGTGCCGAATATGGCGCCAAAACCAATGCTCCCTGCTGAATCCGTCCACAGCCCCAGCTCCTCGGAGGACACGGCCGGTTTGTTCCAGACAATTCGGCCATTGAAATCCGCCAGAAATGCCAACCAAATGCGCATGTCCTGGCGAACCTCTGCCGAGAGCCTTGTGCGATGATGACCCTCCTTCAGGCCGACCATGGCTTGAGCGATCGAGCGAGAAAAGAGGCGGGCCATCGGTATAACTCTTAGGGCAAAATTCAACTGTCCCACCAATTGCTGTAATTGATGCAGCCTAACCTTAGACTCACTTATACACATTTGCAGGGATGCCCTGAATCTTAACACTTTGTCCCCTGGTAGACGAAAACAACCTTCTTCCGAGTCGAGCTCGATCCCCAGAAACTCGAGGCAAGTCGAGGGGCCCACTGTCTTACCTGGTGCCAATGGCACACCAAACTGATTCATCAAGACACAAAATTCAGTCAAAGCCTGTCCACATTCCGGATCCCCGGCTGCCCCCAGAAACAAAAAGTCATCGAGATAATGCATAACATGTTGAAACCCCGTCTTCTTTGTGAAGACCCATTGCAAGAAACAACTGAACTTTTCAAAATAGGCACAAGATATAGAGCACCCCATTGGCATACACCTATCCATGTAATAGTGACCCTGAAACATGAAACCAAGAAGACGCTGGTCGTCTGGGTGTACCGGGAGCAACCGGAACGCTGACTCGATATCAGATTTTGCCATCAGCGCACCGGGCCCCAGGCGATTCAAAATGGCTACGGCCTCATCGAAGGATGCGTACCGCACCGAACACACTTCCGGGTCTATCGCATCGTTTACTGAAAGACCACGTGGGGCTGATAAGTTATGTATCAGCCGAAACTCCCCCGGGTCCTTCTTGGGGACCACCCCTAACGGGGAACAGACAAAGTTAGCCACTGGTGGCACATTAAATGGACCGGCGACTCGACCTCGAGCCACCTCCTTCCCGATCTTTTCTTGTACCACGGTCGTATGCTGTAAGACCGATATCTGGTTTTTACATTGTGGCCTAACCTGAAACTCTCCCACTGGAATGCGGAAACCATATGAAAATCCGTTGCGCAACACCCCAGCGGAAGCGTGATCCGGGTATTCGCTGAGCCAGGGAATCATTGCCATGGTATCAATCGGGGTAGGTAAAGGCGCCCCTCGGACTATGTCAGACCTGTTTGGCGCCTCCTCTACCCCCGTTATCACCCGTTTTGGCTCTGCACATGGACTCAGGATGGGATGATTGCCCACACCCCCCACATTCGTGCCTAAATTTGCATGACCCCTGGGGCCTAGTACATTTCCCCCTGTTAAAGTTCCAACAAACCCCCCTTTTATTTGCGTTGCCGGCTGGCCTCGAGTGATTGTCGTTACTCGTAACTGATCGAAAGGGCGTCCCCGCATATTGGCGGGAGGATTCACCAACGTTACTTCCTACCAATGGCACCTTCAACATACCAGAATCCTCCATTTTGGACCAGGACACAGAATCATAACAATCCCAGGTTAAGTTTTTATCATGCTCTTTCGCTTTTCTGAAAACATTGTCGTAACAAAACCAATGATTGCCCTCGTGAGATACAGAGTACCCCATGATCCGTGACTGATAAATCGGCAATTCGGGCAGCAATTCGGGCCTACGTTCACCCAAGATGGATGTAAAAACCCCCCATGCCTTGCCCCAATTACCAATGTTTTCATTTACCTTAAAGGCGGCCATCTTTGCGCGCCAAACACTTGGATGCATGAGCTCTTTCTGGCTCTTAACATGTTCCATTTCATAATGGTCGGTAAGCAACGAGAAGATGTTTATATATTCCCCTGCCCATATCTTCTCTTTAATAGCCAGAGGGACATGTTGACCCAATTTTTCCCGCCGAGAGGGTGCCGACTCATCCCTCGCAATCGGCAATGGCCGCTTACCTGAACCGGAGGCTGTATCTGCGACTGAAACTGATGGCGATGGTGCCGTCGTCGCTTCCCTTGTTTCCCGCAGCTGCCTCATCAACACCTGCGCGTCGTCAGCCGTGGCGCCCTTGCTACCTTTACCCAACCACGCTGCTAATTGAGCTGCCAGCTCGGGCGGCATATCTTCCCCGGACACGGGAGTGACCACTACGGGAATCGGGTTCCCTTCCTCTGGCACAGGAGTGGGAGCTTCGAGTGGGGTACAGGGAACTGGGTTGTCTCCCCCAGCTACTCCCCTTCTGGGCCTCTTGCCTTTTCCTCCTGGAGCTGCTCCTGCCAGGGGACGTTTCGGCCCCCCTTCCTCGTCTTTCTCCGCCATTCGCTTCTTTAAGTCGGTCACCTCCTTCATGAGAACACGCAGCATCTGGTCGGTAGTCATTCGCTTTCCCGCCTTCTTAGGCATTCTCACGACAGAGTATCTGAAAAACAAACAAGAAAATTACAACGCTCAAAATATGCTCTTCGTTCCGTCTCAAGCTGACGTGCAGCGAGGTGGTGCAGCTTCAGAGCACAGGAACAAGAGGATGCTTCCTTGGCTTGTTGCTGCTTTTATCTGTCTTCAGGGCGGGCGTAAACCCGCCCCGGCCTGCCCCGAGGGCGTGGCCCGGCCGCGTCAGTGTCTAGGCCAGCCCACTCCAGGGCGGGAAAAAGGCGCGCCCCGGCTACGCCGCTTCGGGCATACCAGCCGAGACTCGCCTCCCGCCCAAGATGGCTTCCCGGGGGGATCGTGGTACTCCGCCATACGTTCGGGGGGACCGAATGGTCGCCCCTTTCCATGTGTGTGTTAACTCCCTCCAGCGAATCCTTGGTTACCAACCAGCCCACGTAAGTGTATTCATGTTTGATCGCAATTTTTTTTTTGGTGCTGCGTTACAGGATTAGTATGAAATAAATGCAGGAAGTGAGGCAATGTTATCATTTTTTTAATCGCTATGCGGACCTCCAAGGATAGCGGTAATCGTATCCTACGGGCCTCCTGATTTTCTAGCTTGGAGAGAGCTCTCCCATAATTCTCTCAGACCATCTGTTTTGGGTCCCGATGTACCCAGATCCCCAGATACTTAACTGGGTCTGACTGCCAAAGCAGTGGGAAATATATTGGGAACTGTTTAGTGCAGGGTGTCAATGGGAAGACCAGTGATTTCGACCAGCGTATGCTTTGTCCAGAGTATTTCTCGAAACTGACGTATTCCCTTAACAGGGGAATTAAGTTGTCTTCTGGGTTGTAGACATAAAGGGCCATGTCAACTGCATATAGTGTAATACTTATAGGCCGCAGCCAGAATCGTAATGCCATGTTGCTGTGTTGTTGGCATATTTTGCATGCTAAAGGCTTGAGGGCCAGCGTGAACAGTAATGGGGATAGGGGGCAACCTTGCCGCGTTCCCCAATTAATGCATAATGGACCTGCTGTGTTTCTGTTTATATGAATTCTAGGGGCAGATGTATCAAGATTCCATTTAGCGAATCCTAAATAGCAATTTTTTGCGAATCGCTATTTAGAATTCGCTAAATGGAATGTATGTACAAATTTGCTATTTTTTAGCGATTCCTTAATATTCTATATTTGTGAATTCGCATTTTGCGAATTCGCAAATAAGGAATATATTCCAACGCATTCCTATGGGCCAGGAGGCCCATAGGTATGATTGTGAAGTAATTCTCAAATTGCGAATTCACAATTTGCTAATTGCAATTTGAGAATTATTTCAAGGGTGCAGGGGTGTCTCAAAGACACCCTGCTGCACCCCTGAAATGTACATGTGTGTGCATATGGCACACATACATGCCCTATGGGCATGTGTGCGCGTCACATGCCACCTTAACAAATGACAATTTGTGCTTTATTAAAAGAATTCGCAAATTACCATCAACAACAAGTTGGTGGTAATTTGCGATTTCTTAACCAAAATTCGCAAATTGAAATTACTACATACATAGCATTTAAGGAATCGCAAATATTGCGATTCCTTAAATGCTATGGCAAAATAAGGAATCGCAATTTTTTGCGATTCCTTAAATTGCGATTTTATAATACATTCCAAAACATGCAAAAAGGCCGTTTGCGATTCGCAAAGGCCGAAATTCTGCGAATTTCGGTCTTTGCGAGTCGCAAAAGGCTTGATACATCTGCCCCCTAGTGACCAGCCTGGTGTACAGCAGTTGAATCCAGAGGACATAGCTCTGTGGGAATCCCACTCTTCAGAGTACCGCAAACATGTATTTCTGATCGACAGAGTCGAATGCCTTGGCAGCATCAAGTAACGCTGCAGCAGTGGGCAGTTCAGGATCTAACTGATGGAAGAGAGCAAATAGCGTGTGCAGATTGTGGGTGGTGGATCATGCTGGAATAACTCCTGATTGATCAGGTAATATTAATTGTTGCATTAAAGGTTGTATTCTAGTGGCTAATATCGTAGCTAAATATTTAGCGTCAGTATTTATGAGTGAGAGAAACCTATATGAATCACAGTGCTCCGGATTCTTGACTGCTTTTAGGAGTGTTATTAATATTAATAGGACCTCTGAAAGTATTGGGGTGTTCCTTGTTCATACAACATGTACAATTTAAGAAGGTGCGAAGGTAGCATATCACTATATTTCTTGTAAAATGTACCAGGCAAGCCATTCACATTTACAGCAACTTCATTCGACAACCAAACCTGACAGACCTTGACAAAACTCATTTCCAAATAACCAATGGTAACCACATGGCCCAACTTCACCCCAGAAGAAACAGCATCCACCATGACGTCCACTGACTCAGAGGAGCCATCGGACCAATGCCCCTTCAGAGGACTACAAACCATTAGTGCTATGGTTACACATATTCTGAATGCCTCCACCTCTTCTGCTTTGTTCTCAGATGTTTGCAAATATGTTACTGTTCTCCAATGTTTGCAGTTATGTAGCCATTCTTCCATTACTGAAGAAACCCTCTGCGGACCCTTGAAAGTTCACCAACCACAGACCAATCTCTCTGCTACTATTCCTCATCCAGCTCATAGAGAAAATCAACAGACACCTCAATAACTACCAACTACTTGACACTACTCAGTATGGTTTTGACCCAACTACAGCACAGAAACTTTCCTTATTGTTGCCATAGATACAATCTGTATAACTCTGGAGAGAGAGCACATGGTGGTCCTCATCCTCCTGGACTCTATGCAGCATTTGACACAGTCTCCCCCCCCACCCTCATCTAACGCCTACATAACATTGAAATCCTAGGACATGCACTCTAATGGACTCTAATGGATCTGTCTCCTCCTGACTGGAATAACATAGCCAAGCAGCCTAATATCTTAGACCTTAGACACCTGCAACCACAACTGTGAAGTTCTGCAAGAATCCTCCCCGAGACTAGCTTGCTTCAATGCATACATGATCCCTCAAGCTAGCATCATCCGCTCTCACGATATCAACACCCTTTTCTGTACCAATGACATGCAACGTGTTCTTTGCCTCATGGACAGAATTCCCAGAACCAGGTTCAGGTTCAATGCCTGCATGATTTAAACGTCTCACTGGATAAAGATCACCTGTCTAAAGCTGAACGACACCAAGACTGAATTCATGATCTTTGGGAAGAGCACATGACTGTGGAACTCCACCTGGAAACCAACAGAGCTAAGACCGTATGATCCTTATTAACAGCAAACTTGACATGGCGTCCCAAGTCAATGCTGTCACTGCCTCATGCTTCCATACCCTGAAGTTGTTGAGAAAGATAACAAATGGCTCCAGATAAGCACCCAGAAACTGTCACTCAAACTGGTCCCAATCAGATGGACTATGGCAACAACCCCATGCCAGGATCAATAAAAATCTCACAAGAGGTTGTAGGCTATTCAGAACTCGGTGGCCAGAATCACACTCCACCTCCAACGCCACACTCACATCAAACCACACCTGAAGGAGCTCCGATAGCTCCCCATTCACAAATTACCACAAGTTCAACTCCTCATCCACACTTGCAAGGCACTAGATAACACTTGGCCAGACTACTCCAACAATTGCATCTGCTTTCACAAACCTCCAAGACACCTAGGCTCATCCAGTCTCCTACTTGCACAATACCCAAACCTCCTGTTTAGCCTTCTCCTACATAGCTCTTAAAACATGGAAAGAACTGAAGCTACACATAAGCTTTCTTCTTGAATGTTGCAAGATGCTGAATGCCTGGGTTTTTGAGAAAGTCCTGCTAGGCCAAAGGTGTGCCCGGGCTCACACCTGCTCTGTGCCAATGTACCCTCACGAGTGATAGTGCGCTCTACAGGTCTGCATAACATAGCATAACAAAGGTGCATGGCTGAAAGAGTGGTTTGTAGCTTTGGAATCTCACAAGATATCTCTTGCTGCTCTTCTGTATGATATTTGTTAACAATTTTACCTTTACACTTCCATGTCAAAATCTTGAATATTGTTGCATGTGTGCATTAGACCCCACTGCCTCAATCAAGACTCCATGACTCTCATTTTAGTTGGAAACCCTCTTTTTGTATCAGCTGTTTCCTTCTTTTCTTATGGAGTCGGAGGTGGTGTAAATCACAGTCTATTTCCCCAAATATAGTCCTGGTATTCTGGAGACAGCAGGTGTCACATGCACATGCTATGCTCTTAATAAAAGAATGGTCTGCTGGGAGAGTCCTTTTCAAGATGGTGAGCTCGGAAACAGTCCAACACAGATGGGCTGATATTCTTAACAAGGATGACAATCTGTGGTAAGTCCTATCAGTTGGGGTGTCTTCATTTCAATCTGCACAGCAGCTGGTTGGTTAGATGACGGATGTAGGTCTTGTTGCTGGACATCCTTTTTACAACACCTTTCTGCACCTGTTAAGGCCTTCTACTACAATTGCAGGTTGCTCAAAGGAGGATGTGTTATTGTGAAGAGGTGATGAGTAATGAACGCTGAATGTCTCAACATTGTCATCAAAAATTCAAAATGTCCAATATGATTATTAAGTAGCTATTGAGGTATATGTATTCAACTTGTCAAGGATATGACAGTCTGTCACATGTAATGAAGGGACTTTCTGTTTGTTAGGTGTGCCCATTGTCGTATTTAAGAAAGGGGATGTCCTGAAGCACAAAAGGCAAGAATATGGATAAACAGAATGATGTTTCTGTTTTGTGCCCTGTGTGCAGCTTTCTTCTCAAATGTAGCGAACCAAGTGGGCATGGAAAAGTTGAGAAGAGAGAGATAGGAGCAAGTTATGAAGGCGAACGTGGTGAATGTGAAATCAGGAACAGAGACTAGCCAGTGGTATGATAAATGATGTGAGCAGTAATGAAGAACAACGTGGTGCAGATGGGACTATTGTTTACGGGTGGGCACTTTTATAGTACAGGACGAGGTCCTGGTGCTAAAATATGCGTGAACAGCATGATGGACCAGATTTCCACTGCTCGCTGAGTTTTAAAGGTAAATCCACGGAACTCCACAAAAGTAAAACTCCGCCAGTTCTACGAGCCTTCACTATTATACCAAAGAGAGAACATTATCCAATTGCAGAGGCTCAGGGCAGCTCAGTCCTTCTGGAATGGGTGCGCAAACACAGTAGCTGAAACTGAATAATTTAGAGCCCATGGATTAGCCTGTGATTTCTTTAACCCATTTTGTTTTTTTACCAATTATATTCTTATTGAGACGTTCTTAGCCCTGGGTTCTTTATTTGTGATTCGTTCTCTCATACGAAAATAGGCAGAAAGAGGCAGTCAGATCTTCACATGGATGCACGGGGGCCATCTTCAGGAATATGGACAAAATATTGATAAGAAACATGCCTTATATTACTGCAACTGAGGTAGAGCTGTGTTGCTACCAAGAACAACCGAAGTGGGGTAGGGAGCTAATGCATCGGCCAAAACCTAGTCCCATTAACCATCACAAGCTCCATCTGTGCCAAGCACCATAAAAGCACCAAAGACACTCTGTCAATGTTGGAATTGTGCAATGGAAAAGTGAATGATGACATATTCATCTTGATTTGTGAACCTGTGTTGTACCATATGTGTATGATGAGGTAGCTGTCCAACTAAGTTCTTGCATTGTGGAGACCATTTCATTTCCATGGCTCATGTTACAGTATTTTCATTTCTATTCTTGACCCTTATGTTGCAGTGCTTTTGTTAAGCTAAATCAGTTATTATATTGCTTGAACTGCGAACTTACAATGTTAGGTTGATGATACATTTGGTATTTGCATACTCTGTGATTTTAAAAGTTCAGATAGAGCAGGCATTCATAAGCATCAAATGATGTGAAATGAAGGTCTTGGGTTATATGTTATCAATGAAAATTCTTGCAGACCAATTACCATTCAAATTCCTAGTTCCCAGACCTAGCAGTTCTGCAATACACAAATGTGTTTTTTCTCCATATGAGCAAAATTCAGCCAGAGCAGCAGTGCATTATATCATTTTTACACCACTTCCATTTCAGGATAAGTGGACGTAATTCTGACAGCTTTCACAGTCAATCTGAGAACTTGGTTTTCATTTCAGTTATTATCTTGTCCAAATTTGCACAAACCATAGTGCTTTTTTTGACTGAACTATGTCAGTGATTTTTAGAAATTCATTTGACAAAACAGATCACGCTGGGTATGCAGTCTTCATCACGTGGTCTGTACCCCATAGGACGTTATCATTTATGGCTTTATCACGCAGGTAGGTACCATGACAGCTTTTTTTGGTACTTTACAACAATTCACTTTAACACGCAACTTAGGGTCTGGTTTATAAAGGTAAACTTTTTGTGATTGTTTGCTATTGACAAAGGAATGGCCGAGTTCCATCTTTACGAGTGTTGAGTCTCCGTGCAAAAGCCCTAAGTATCTGGCAGATGCAACAAACAAACGGCCACATGCATCAAAGTCCGGTTTTGCGATTCCTAATTTGCGATTTTTACCGAATCGCAAATAAGGAATTGCAAATCGGGATGCATGATTGAAAGTGCATAATGTTTGCGATTCTGTAAAAATAGTAATTTTTACCGAATCGCAAATATTAGGCGAATTCCAATTTGCGATTTCGCAATTCCCATTGATTCCTATGGGCCAAAAGGCCCATAGCAATCAATGGGAATTGCGAATTCGCAAATTAGAATTCGCAAAATGTTGATGCATTCCATGGGTGCAGGGTGGGGTCCAAAGGACCCCCCCCTGCACCCCGTAAATGTATTTTGAAGTGCATGTTTCAAACACACATGTCCTAAGGACAAGTGTGTCTGTAACATGACAGTGAATTTAAATGCAAATGTGAGCATTTTAACACATTTTCGCAAATTACCATGAGGTTCAACCTCGTGGTAATTTGCACCCCCTAATTGCGAATTCGCAATTTTAAAATTAATCATGCATTGCTTTTAAGGAATCGCAAATTTGCGATTCCTTAAAAGCTATCGCATTTTTGGAATTCGCTAAAAATAGCGATTTTGCCAAAAATGCTTGATGCATCCAAAAAACCTATTTAGGAATCGCAAACGGCCGAATTTTGCGATTCGCACCGTTTGCACTTCCTAAATAGGTTGATGCATGTGGGCCAAAATACCTCCCTGTACAATAGCGAATCGGTAAAACAGGCCGTTACCGAACGCAAAACCTGAAATCCCAATGCATCAACCCCAATTCCGAAAAAAATAAAGAATCGCAAAATAACCCCGCGATAAATTACCGAATCGCAAATTAGCAAATTGGTAATACCGAGAATGAAATCAGCCCCCGGAAATACCGAATCACGATTAAAAAGTCGCTACGATATGCATTATGCACCAAAAATCGCAAATAACGAAAATGCACCTCGTAGTCGTGTGTAGTTGGCGAGTGGAGTTTAGCGCCTCAGCTTTGACCCAGGCGCCAAAGGATTAGGTGGGCGAAAGAAGACCAGCGTTCCAGCGGGACTGCGAGTCCCAGGACTCTAAGCGGCGTGCTTCCAGCCGCACCTGGGGACTCTTCCCGATTGTCCATGCCCTCAGGGCTCTCAGCTACAATACCACACCCCCGGACGTGCATCGCGGAACGCTCGCGGGACGGCGCCGGGCGAAGCCCGGGCAAAGGGCGGGCCCTCTGAGGCCCTCAGAGACCGAGTGAGGCCGGGCAGGGCCTACTCTCTTTCACCGCTTCTACGGATATTAACTCTTGGCGCACCCGCTCGCAATGGCGCAAAGTCCTGACAAATCATTTCTTGAAAAGACTGGGGCTAATAATAATGGAACACTTGATAATTATTTTACAATGGCTCCCACCGACCCAGACAGGGAAAAGTCACTGGCAGAGCACTGGGCAGAGCGTCGTCGCTCTATTGAATGCATGAAGAACAGGACTTCTACAGATCCCCCGCTCCACGCCCTTCCCCCCATTGTAGGACTCACTGGTAGTAATGAAGATCCCCTATCCCTGGAGAGTTTCCCTCTTTTGTTACGCGAATGTACTCCAACACCTCTAGCTCCCACAGTTCAGCCTATAACTGATACTCCTCTCTCCAGTCCGATTTTAATAGATGCTGACCCGACTCCCCGGACTTCGGTCCGAGTTAAACCTGCTCAAAATAAATCGAAAAAATCAGTGCCTGTTAAGGTACACGGCACACCACCTGCCAAAAGAAGACGGAAGGGGGGCGATCCACAAAAGCCTAAGATCAGTCATACCGACTTTGGCAAACCCTCAAGGGCTAGTACCAGATCTTCCTCGGCCCCAATGCCCGCATTAGTCAACTTGCCAAACCCGGCACCTCCTTCACCACTGGTACCAGTTTTACAGGCAGTGAATAACACGGTTCAATCTGACACTCCTGTTGACCCCTCCATAAAGGATGCACCTCTTGCCGTCTCACTGGATAATATGGAACACCTAATAAGGTCTTTCATCTTACCTATCATAGAGAGTCTGAAGAGGGTAGAGAATAGGCTTGAGGACATTGAATCTGCAATCAGCAATCATGTGGGATTATCCAAGGTACTGGTGAGTGGGGTTGTCCCGCCCCCAGCCTTGGTTACAGCAGGCATTCCCATTCCTCCTAAAGCTCAATCCAATCAAGTCCAATCCATTAATCCAACACACCCCAAGCAACAGAGGGCTCCACCCACTAAGCAGGGTAATAATTTAACCCCAAATCCAGTTAGTGTAGCTACGAGGGGACCTGGAAAAGTATCTGCAGGAAACACACGGGAGACCACACTGGGTACCACTAGAAATACCAGGTCACCTTCTCGCAAATGCCCCCAAGTAGAGTTACCCCCTGAAGCTCTCCCCTACGTGGTTGTACTGACAGGGGTCCCTAGACTGCCAGATAATAAGAGGGAAGGGTTTTACCAGTTGAAAAATAAAATTATGCACTGGCTCAGCCAATTTAGACCACTTACACAAAACATTAATGGTGACATTGTGCACGTCCGGCGCCTTCCCTGGCTGGGCAGTAGGGTTAAGGACAACGAGGGAGACCTGGTTGTTGTAAATTTTAGAGACCCACGAGCGGTCAATTATATATTAAACTGGCCCCTAGGTAGTGGCACCAATTCCATCGTCCCTCGCCCCTTGACTTATTTTTACCCCAGATCCCTAGTCTTCCCTCCCTACACTGGTGGCCAGGCACCCAATCAGACTATCCCCTTATTACCTTATAATACCAGATATCCGTTACAAGTTCCACACCTTTTACCCGTTGCTGACCCCTTCGGGTGGAATATGGTACCTCCTAGGCCTAAAAGAAATATGAATAGTAGAATGGATCACCTGAGACCTTTTACACCCCTGGAGTCAGCAAATAGGTTTGATGCGTTCTCAGGTATGGATGACTGCGACTGAAGTTTACAGTCTCAACAGGGTATAGGTGTCCAAACAAATGCCACCGGCGAGGGAGTGACCGGTGTGGAATTCCAATCTACCAAACCCCTTGCCGAGTTGGCGGACACTACTGTGGCTCCCATAATTGATTCCCCTGCTACATCCCCCGGAGAGCACACATCCCGTCTGTCCATTCTTTCATGGGATTTGGCGGGGCTTCAGGGTAAGTTAGACTCCCCTGAGTAAGGGTCCTTTATTGATGAACAGGACATATGCCTGTTTCAGGAGACATGGGCACGGAAGGATATATGGCGTTCAGGGTATGCAACCTTTGCAATCCCAGGTAAATAGGAGGGGAAGGGACGGCCCTCGGGGGCTCTTTGTATATGGGTGACTTCTTATCTGGGATGCAAGGCTAGGTCCCACCAAACTAATTCACTGGATGTTCAGTGCGTGCTGTTGGAATGGCCGAACCCTACTCAACTCGTGCTGATAAACGTATACTCCAGACCGACGGGCATAACAAAGCCCTCACCCACTTGGGATGAGCTTTCTCTATTTCTGCCCAGATTACCCCTGGGTGCTAGGATCTTGTTGGGGGGAGATTTTAACTGTCAGTATGAGCCGCTAACCCTGACCATGGAGGGAGCACTTATAGAGGAGGATGACCAGTGGGGAATTCCGCAATTGGTTGGCCCTCCACCTAAGCCATGGTCTCCTTTAGCAACACAAATTATGGCACTCACTCTCAGCAATTCGCTGAGGGCTTGTAATGGCCGACTTAAGAGTGACATCCCTTCAAAACCCACCTTTAACAAATCAGGGCAGGAATCTCATTTGGACTATATCCTTGTTTAGACATCGGACTGGAACAAGGTCTCCGACTTTGTGGTAGTCCAAAGAGCTGACAGCGACCACAACGCGTTGATTCTTTTGCTGGTTGCACCCAGTGGTCACTTGGGCGACCAGCCAGCAGAGGCATCTCTAGATTCTAAACTAATTTTAACAAATGATAGGCGCAGAGTGAGGTGGGCTAAGCTTCTGGATAATCCTGCCCACATTTCCGAGCTTTATGCTCGGATTCTCCCCTTATTTGAACGTGTCGGGCCCTTATTAGTCAATCCTCGCCAGAATTTTTTTTCCCCAAGTTGGGCACCCTCCACACGGAATTGGTGGATACCCTTGTGGAACTTTTAAATCCAATCGCGCGGAAAGGGTCCCGCAGGGGGCAAAGACCCTCCTGGTTCAATTCAGCTTGTAGGAAGGCAAAGGCCGACCTCCTCGCTGTATTGAAGCATCCAAGGGACACAGAGATAATTAAGATTAGGAGGGCGGAACTAAAGTAAGCAATCCACCAAGCAAAGGTGGAATGGGATTACTCTAATTGGGAAAATATGCTGGCCTCTCTTCAGACTAGAGATGCTTGTAAATTTTGGCAGATAGTGAGAACAGGGTCTGCCGAGCCGACTCAGGCTGTGGAGGCCAATATAGCGGCTTCGGTTTGGGAGGACCACTTCCGCAGACTCTATGAAGAGGTTAGCCCTGGCCCGCCCAAGCCCCAAGACGAGCTGACGTCTGAACACCTTCTATTTTCTGGCGGGTTAACCGCGCAATCTGAAACTGTGGAGGGCGTTGAGACACTGCAATTCTCACTGGGGGAGGTTTTTAATGTAATATCTAAATTGCCGTCGGGTAAGGCCCCCCGGTTAGACAAAATCCCGGGAGACTTATTTAAGCACAAACCTAGGGTCTGGGCCCCGTATTTGTTGGAAGTTTTTAACGCAATTCCTGGGGGAATGGCGGTCCCTAATACTAGGCAGGGAGCAGAGACTGTATCTATCTTCAAGAAGGGCTCTCCTCTGCTCCCAGCCAACTATAGGCCAATCAGCCTCATTGACGTTTCACAAAAAACTTTCGCGAGGCTGATACTTGACTGCCTGCAGGAATGGATGATGGACCATTCAGTTTTAAGCACGTTCCAGGCAGGGTTTAGGAGCAAGGTGTCAACTATGGACCAAATTTTTTGTTTAGTCCTTCTGTTTTGGAAGACGGTGCGGGTGGAGGGGGGTACATTGTATACCGTCTTCGTTGATCTCCGCGCAGCCTTTGATTTGGTTCCGCGGAGTAAACTATGGACGGTACTCGCCAAACTTGGCATCCCTCCTGCTCTTTTAGACATCATTGTTTGCCTACATACACACAATTATGCACAGGTTAGGTGCGGGATGTCGGGCAGCCTCTTCAAAACATTTCCCGTTGGCAGAGGGGTAAGGCAGGGATGTGTTCTTGCACCAACCCTGTTTTGCCTCTTTGTCAATGGGGTAATCGACTACCTAAATAATGTCCCTAACACAGATGCACCAAGGCTCGGCGGCAGGAGGGTGCCCGCAATTATGTTTGCGGACTGCACCCTCCTGCTGTCGAAATCCCCAATGGGGATTCAGCGTATTCTCGAGGGCTTTGAGGCATTCTGTGGAGAGCACGGTCTCGAAATAAATGCCCTGAAGACCAAGTACATGATTTTAAATCGCCCTAAAAAAACACACCCCAACCCCTCCATAGGCCTGAATAGGTTAAAAAGAATCCTTACGTTTGAGTATCTGGGTGTGACCTTGAATGACAAATTGGAATGGGGCGATCATCAGGCTAAGTCCCTGCTCAGATTGGCCCATATAGCAGGGGGAATAATTAGGCTAGTTAATTCTAATAAATCATCTGTTAGACCGTTAGCCCCCCCCGTTGGAGATTTATAGACTTCAGGCCAGAGGCGCAATTCTCTATGGCAGTGAACTTTGGGGACATGCCTGCAAAAAAGAGCTGGTCATAGTTGAAAACAAGTTTCTTTGACAACTCCTAAAGTTACCGGCTAGACCCCCCTTCTGCCACTCAGGTTGGATCTGGGTTTAAAACCCTTGGACGAAGTTGTGGGTGTAAAGCCCCTAACCTTTTGGAGAAGATTATGGTCTACTCCTGAGTTAGCCAACTATAGGCAAGAATTGCAGGAAATTCTTGCTCTTCCTACTATAGAGAACATCCCGTGGTTTAAATATCTAAAAACTGAGTTTGCCCGGATGGGTCTTCCTACCCTGTGGAGTGATCCTGAAGTGGCCTGTCAGGGTTTGTCCCGTAAACACCTGGTGGCAACCTTTCATGCATGCAATCTTGCATCCCACACACAGGGTACACGCCCAGATTCCTTGGTTAACACCTTTCTCGGGGTGAAAGATTCCTATAAGTTTGAGTCAGTCTTTGATGACATTTTTCCGAACCTGGCCAGGAAATTATATCTCCAGTGGCGGTATGGTACCCTTCCGCTTAGAGCATTCACCAGTAAATGGAAGCAGCACTCCCTGGAAAATTGTCCTGGCTGCAATTGTAGGCTTGAAGATGGATTGCATTAAGTCTTCTTTTGTCCTTACTACAGTGCGGCTAGAAGGTTCTGGATAATCCCACTTTGTAAAAATCTAGGGTTTGTCAAATGCTCTTAGGCCTTTAGAATTCTCAAGACTGACCTTTCAAAAGTAACTGTTTTTGCAATGGCCAAATTTCTCGAAGCAGCATGGCATAAGAGACTGCTTTTAATTCCTAGGGTACCTCATCCCTGATTTAGATCATGTACTACTGAGTGTACAATCTTTTTGTATTAGGTTATTTTAAGTAAAATTTAATCCATATGTACAATTGTTCCCATTTTCTTACGTTAGTGATTGTCCAAATAATTAATTAGTACTGATTTATATGATTGTTTTTATAGTATAGGCTGCTATGTATTGGGGCATTTTCTCGTTTTATCCGTATGCTATCCCACTATTGATGTAACATTGATGTCTGATTTTTGTTTGTTGTAATTTTATGCTCATCTTTTATGGCAATTGCCGAAATAAAGATTAATGAAATGAAATGCACCAAATCGCTATTTTGCATGAGCGAAATAAGGGGAATCTCAAATAGGAGATAAAGTTGGTGTAAGGAAAAAAAAAACAGACAGGTGTATACAATCAGAAACCCTTCAAATATGCCTCTGTTTTCCAAAATGGCTGCCCTCTACGTGCTTTCTAGGAGGATGAGAATCAACGCTGCTGCACAGCGCAGGACGGGGATCCAGGACAGGGTTTTCAGGGTGCGCATCACATTGCGGGGCCAGACAGAGGAACTAATCTATGACAAGTACAGACTGAATCGGGCAATGATCATGTGCCTCATTGCTGACCTGGAACCCCTACAGCAGCCCTAGACCCACGTCCAGGTCCTATGCAGCCTGCACCTGCTGGCATCTGGAAGCTTCCAGGGGGTCATAGCAGAAGCTAGAGGCATGTTGCAAAGCGCACTTTCACGCTTCTTCCACAAATTCCTAGATGCCATGCTGACATTGATTCATAACCACATCACCTTACCCACAACCCCACAGCAGTTGAACCGCACCAAACAGGACTTCTACCAGGTGGCACAATTTCCCCATGTGATAGGATGCGTTGACTGCACGCATGTCCCCATTTATTTCCCCTCAGTCAACGAATACATCTTCCGCAACCGGAAGTCCAATCACTCCATTAACATGCAGGTCGTGTGCAATGCCAAGCACATCATAACGGACATTGTAGCACAATTTCCTGGAAGAACACACAATGCATACATATTCCGACACAGTGGCATCCACAGGCATCTGCTCAACAGTGAATTTGGAGAGGGACACCTACTAGGTACATACTAATACCTCATCATTAACTCCATCCTCGCATATGTAATTGTATTCATGCTGCTAACCCTTTGCTCCCCACCCTGCAGGTGACAGCGCCTACGCCTTGCGTGAATATCTCCTCACTCCCTACCTCAACCCAGCAACACCTCAGGAGCAGCGCTACAACGCAGCACATATCAGTACCAGTAATGTGGTAGAGCGAACGTTTGGCATCCTCAAGAGTCACTTCCGGATCCCACACAAGACAGGAGGTGCCTTGCAGTATGACCCGGTGACCTGCTGCCGGATCACAGCGGTGTGTGCCATGCTGCACAACATTGCCACAAGAAGGGGGATGCCAAGGGAGGTTGACAGAGATGACGACTTTCGTTCACACCAACCCCCCCAACACCAACAGCACACGTGCCTAACACAGCTTAAAGGTCAAAGGAGGCGGACATACATCACACGACATCACTTCAGAGACAGGTAAGAATGAGCAATCACAACATAATCTGGTGTGCAATTGTTTAATGCACATGAGCACTTGTCAGGTGAATATTAATGAAACGTCTACATGACGCAGACTCAAAACATAGGTGAGGATACATGTCCGTTGTCATCACGGGAGAATCTTGTAGTAGTGTAGGTGGCACCATGCCCAAGGACCCTATGGAACATGGCTATTTGCGCCTCCCACGTACCCCAGCCTCCTGTCGCGTGACTCCTCCATCTCACCACGATGTGCGTCAGTGGCTGTGGAGCTGTGCGAACTGTGCCTCCTCTTGCTAGCCCCTGGCACAGAGATGCTGCTGCAGCCTCACTCCCCTCCTCCACTCCCAAAGTGCTGGCACTAAAAGTCCCAGACTGCAGATGCTCCACTGCAGTGGTCACTTGGCCCAAGGCCTTTGCCACATTTCCACAGTAATGGCCCAGGTCAACCTGCAGGGACACAGATCACCATTACAGTATAGCTGTGCAGTTGCAGAGCTTTGTGATGGCCCTAATGGAGGCATTGGAATGGAGCAAGTTCTGGCGATGCCTCCTGCACTCGCTCTGTTGCTCTGCTATGACGGCACGTGTGAGCTCCTGCAGGCACAGTTTTATGTCTCTGTTACCCTCAGCAACGTCTGTGGTCATTTCACGCACAGCGTCTGTCATGGTGCCCAATTTGTATGCCAATTTTGCCATGTTAATGTTGATAGTACCTCTGTGTCTCCCCTGCAGGCGCTGAACCCGCAGCATCCGTGACTCAACCACACCATAGCTGTGTGTTGGATCCTCAGATCTCTCTGCAGCTCTTCCCAGGGGCCTGCCCTACTGTCGGACTCCGACACGTGCTGGTGTTTGAGCTGGCGGAGTGACAAATGACTGCTGTGGAACATTTGTGGCTGCTGGCCTCTGCTCCGTCTCCATCACCTGCAGGGAGGGGACATTTGCCCTTCGGCTTGGTGGTGTTGTCCATGGTGGTGGTGGTGGTGGTGGTGTTGTCCGCGGTGGTGGTGGTGGTGATGGTGGTGGGGATGATGGTGATGGTGGTGTCGTGGGATGACGTCCCTGCGGAGGCTCTGCATCGGTCCCTGCCGCGGTTTCTGAGATTATGAGGCGTCCGCTGTCATCTGAATCCAGGGGTGAAGCATCTGTGTGTGAAACAGTGCATTTTTATTATTTTGTCTGGATGTATATGTGTTGCATACTTTCAACTACATAAATTACATATTTGAACTGACTATTGGCCCTGTGCTGCTGGTCTCATTTCATTAACATTGGGGATCATACATGCACACTTTGATGACATGACTACAACTCCATTGATGCAACACTTTGGTGAGGGTATATGCGTTAGGCACTACTACATGTGCACTGTGATTGGGCTGGGGGAATGGGCAGGGATAGACAACATGCTGCATATTTGCACTGGCATGCATCTTACCTTGTTCCCCCCACAACTGCTTCAGGCTCAATGGTACCCTCAACAAGGTCCTCGAGGGCTGTGTTGGGTGTAACATTGGATGTTCCCCCTCCTGTGCCAGCTGCATCCTTCACCCTTTCTGCAGTCCTCTCCTTCGCCCTTTTCCTGAGGTCATGCCACCTCTTTTTCAGGTTGTTTATGCTGCGGTGGGTGACTCCTACAGCATTTACCCTCTCCTTGATGCCCAGCCAGATCTTGCGCTTCTCCTCCTCAGGCACCTTTAGGGACAGATTGCCAAACAGCCTGTCATGTTTGCTGCTCACCCCTCGATTAGAAGTTCAAGTTCTTTGTCTGAAAACTTTCTCTTCCTCTTTCTGGGCGTGTCCTTGTTCTGGGGTGCATCCTTCTCCATCCTGGAATGCAGTGGAATAGCTGGTTTGTGGTATGACTGTTTCTCTCCTCAGCTCCTGTGCTCTGCCTCCTCCTCTGAGCTCCTCAGGGCACTGAATGAAGCATGGGCTGGGAGAGTTCCTGGTTGTGATGTCATCAACCTGTTTCCAACGCGACCTTTTTTTGCGAATTTGCTAATACCGAAATCGCTAATACCGATTCGGTATTTGCTAAATCCGTATTTGCTATTCTTTATTTTGGACTCTTGCTATCGTGGTTTCGGTGTATTTTACCGATTTGTAGCGATTCGGTATTAAATACTGAATCTGTTGATGCATCGCGGAATGTGAGTCCTTATTAGCGATTCATTATTTTTCGCAAATAAGGACTCGTTTTACAGAATTTTGATGCATATGCCCATATATTTTTTATGTCATTTAACACTTTAACTGCTTCGAACATTCCACGCCAGTGCGGAACGTTCTATTAAGCGGGCGGGCCCGCGTCGGCCAACGGACGTGCGCAGCACTACGGAGGTAGTGTTCGCGACGGCCGTTGGCCGACACCCGCAGCAAATGGGTTCAAGGTTTCAGGGGTAGGTTACAGCACAGGGTAATGTATGTTTTACAAGGTTTTTTTTATGGTTTGTGAAACAATAAGAGCATGGGTAGTTACATATTTTTAAGGTTCAGTGATAGGTAAAGTTGTGGTTCGTAAGAGAATTTTAGAGTTCAGTTATGGGTAAGGGTATGAGATGCTAAAGAGTTATTAGTGTCCGCTGATGGGTTTGGGGTAGTAAGGGGCTTACAGAGGTTTTTTAGATTCAAGGAGGGGTAAAGGGTGGGTTTACTGAACACTTTTTTGGGTCCAGTCATGGGTAAGAGCACAGGGTAGCAAGGGTTTTAAGTGTTTTAACAGGGTTTACTTATGGATAAGTGTACAGGTACTAAGGTCTTTTTATGGTTCAAAGATGGGCATAGGTTCGAGATAGTATGGGTTTGAAGGGTATTTAGGATTTAGGAATAAGTAAGGGTTGCAAAAGATTTTTAGGGATTATTGAATGGATATGGGTAAAGGGTTGTAAGGGTATTACGAGTTTTTAAAGGAGTAGTGAGGGTATTAACAATAAGGAATTTAAAGGGTTTAGGGATGTCTATGGGGTTGTAAAAGGTAAACGTATAGTGAATGAATGAATGAATGAAATGGCATTTATAATGCGCAGCTATGCCCAATGGGCGTCAAGGCGCCTAAATCAAATATCAGACTGTCAGAGTCAGAAACAGAGCTTACTGGTATGCTTTGATAAAAAGCCAAGTTTTCAGTGACTTCCTGAAAAGGTCAAGAGAAGGCAGTGACTTAATCTCCAGGGGGAGTGAATTCCACATCTGGGGTGCCAGTATGGAAAAAGCTTTGCTCCCCCATCTAGCCTTCTTGGCTCGAGGGGTTACCAGTTGGTTGAGCTCACTGGAGCGTAGGCATCTGTTCGGAACATATCTGGTCAGTAGGGATCCAAGAGCATCAGCCGAACCTGCAGTTAACGCTCTATATGTTAGACAGAGGAGTTTGAACGTGATCCTTGAGGGAATAGGGAGCCAATGGAGATTCTTCCTTGCCGAGGTCATAGATGACAACCAAGGCAGGGCAAGGGCAAAACGTGCTGCCGCATTTTGTATAACCTGCAGGCGCTGTAGAAGGCCCTTGTTGGCCCCGGCGTAAAGTGAATTACAATAATCGAGTCTTGAACCAACAAGGGCGATCACCACCTGTTTCCGTGCCTGTGGGGAAAGATAATGGACGATCCTTTTCAGGGTCTTAATGACGCCCCAACAGGTAGCCACCGTTCTATTGACCTGAAGCTCCATCGAGAGTTGGGTGTCAAAGATGACACCAAGGTTCCTGGCAGATTGTGTAGGTGTGGGGCAGATGCCTAAAGAGGGAGGCCACCACTCATCTGACCATATGCCCTGATCTTTGCCAAAGACCAGGACCTCTGTCTTATCCCCGTTCAACTTTAGTTGCATGCAGGCCCTAAAGTTTGACGCGGCCTCATTCACAGAGTGGGTCAGGGATACCATAATCTGCGTGTCGTCGGCGTATGACACTACCTCCATCCCCTGAGATCTTACTAGTCTTGCAAGGGGGGCCACGTAGATGTTGAACAGGGTCGGGCTCAATGCCGACCCCTGTGGCACCCCACATTGCAAAGACTTGGCAGGGGAGAGGTATTCACCTAGCATGACACGTTGCTCTCGTTGGTGTAAAAAGGAGCTTAGGAGACTGAGGGCCGGTCCTTCAACCCCTGCCTCCCTTAACCTGGATGTTAAAGTGAGGGGAGACAGGGTGTCGAATGCCGCTGTGAGGTCCAGCAGTACCAGCACGGTGGTTTGACCCAAATCCACTTTTCTGCGGATGTTATCCATGACTTTAGTCAAGGCAGACTCCGTGCTATGTAGCTTTCTAAAGCCATGTTGGGACCCGTCCAGGAAACCTGAGGTATCAAGGAAGTTAGAAAGATGAAGGTTCAAATGGGTCGCCAACATCTTGGCAGGGGCCGGCAGAAGGGAGATGGGTCTGAAGTTTTTCAGTACTCCGGGGTCTAAGGTGGTCTTTTTCAGTAGCGGCTTTACAATGGCTTTCTTCCAGAGTGAAAGAAAAATGCCTTGTTCCAAGGCTCCATTCATTACTTCCAGCATCGGAGGAAGAATGATATCCCTACAGTTCTTTAGTTGTTTCAAAGGAACTGGATCAAGTGGGGAAGACAATTTCAATGTGTCCAACAGGCTATTAAGTCCCTCCAGAGAAAGGGCAGGGAAATGTTCAAGGGCCGGGGGGGTGTCTGTGAATAGCCGGGGGGGTGTAGTGGTAGTGAATAGTACTATACATATATATATATATATATTTTTTAAATATCTACATATGTATTGTTTTGAGTAAATGTATATGTGTATATATATATATATATATATATATATATATATATATATATATATATATATATATATATATATGACTGGAACTTCGAAATTCAGCGCAAACCAACAGGAAGCCAAATAACGAAACGGACCCTTGTAAGTTTGATTTCAGCGCTTTTATTCCATTCTGTGCACCCTCTCGATCGCCATGACGCGTTTCGGGCCCTGGAGCCCTTGATCACATGACATGGTCAAATTACACCCAGTGATTTGTAGTGCTGGACTAGTCACATGGTTCCAAGCCTATAGAAATAGAGAAAATACTTCAGCCTGGACTGGAATGTATAACAAATGACTTTTACATTGCATTTTCATTATTTAAAAACCCCCATTCTTGGTTTCTATTGACAATCGATCCCAATAGACTGTGCAAAATTTCGCAATAAATATTTAAAAATAAATATTTACACTTGTGCAAAATAGCAATACAACTATGTATAACCAATCTCTGTGGATTGAATATATACAAACACTTTCTGTGCAATATTGGCAACAAAATAAAGTGCATTGTGCAATTTTTGTCACAGGAATCTATTATGTCACAGGGATTTAACTAATATTGCCCAAGTGGGCATGTTTAACATTCATCCGGACCACTGCTTCTACATTGCTTGGATATTTTCTGTTTTCTCCAGACACCATTAAAAAGAAATGTGTGATTTTCCCAAAATGTGTATTCTCTACTACTATTTTAAAATCTGGCAGTACTTGATAACATAGCCTGTATTGATGAACCTATGCCCCAATTCATTTGAACATTTCCACTCTCAGATCTTTTGTATCCAGTAATAGCTTTCATTCCAGATGCAAGCAGGTATACAAATCCTCTGTTGCGTTTAGGCCATACGGTGTCTTGGTGTCTAATTCAAGGATATAACGGGTTTCTAGTACTCGTAAACGTGCTTCCCTGTTTCCACCTCTGCGTGAAGGCTGCACCATATCAATAGCATAATATTTTAGGCAGTTCACGTCCCCCTTATGGCACAGATTGACATGCCTATCCACAGGGTAAGCCTCGTCCTTATTAATGACTGCCCTCATATGCTGCAAGATGCGCTTGTGGACTTGCAGTTTAGTGCTACCAACGTAGCAAAGTCCACAAACGCATTCCAAGACATAGATGACATAGTCTGATTTGCATGTTATTTTCTTGGTGATGGGGATTTCTGCCTCGCTGAATGGGGAATAGTATGTTGTCTTATTCTTCCCTATTGTGCACGCCTTACACACTGCACATTTTAGGAAACCCTTACTTTTTCCTAGCCAGTTGCCCCGAGTTGGTATTTCCGGGCTACTACTGACTAGCATGTCATTCATGGACCTGGCACGGCTATATGTAATAGCCGGAAAAGTGGACATGGTTTTACCAATCACAGGATCCCCCGTGATTATATGCCAATTTTTCTTTATCATTTTCTGTAGTTGTCTATGCTGGCAACTGTAACCCAGAATAAATCTTGGTTGGTCCACTGCTGTGTTTGTCACTCTTAAATCTACCCCCATTGATGTTTTTGGGGATATTACTACGTTATTGGCCCTTTCCATTGCTTTAGACACTACACTTTCTGTATAGCCTCTCTGTAGAAACCTTGTCTTGCTTTCTTTCTGTGCCATTGAGCAAGCTTCATCAGTGCTACAGATTCTTCTAATCCTCAACATTTCCCCGTAGGGGATGCTGCGGATTAGGTGGTTGGGATGCTGACTAGAGGCATGGAGGATTGTGTTACCTGCAGTTCCTTTGCGGTGTAATTTGGTGTAATTATATATATCCTTAAAATGAAATGGATGCAAAAAACTGCAAGCAGCCTCAGCTTGTAGACCGGATGGTAGGAGCTGCATCGTGTGACCTCTGTAAAGCTCAGGGCATTCGAGAGGAAATGTTAAACACACGGCAGCCTTGGCCGTGGCAGAGGAGCACCATTTCCAGGAATTGAAAGGAAAGGCTTGGAAAGGAACTTTTTCTCTCCGTGTAAGCATGCAGCCCCATGGCAAAACGAAGCCTGCAGTTTGGCAACCAAACCTACTCAAGGACTAAAACATTTTAATAATTTCACAGAGACAATGAATCTTCGACTCACCTCAGAGACTACGTGAACCAGCATGCTCTTGTGCAACTCTTGTGTGTAACGCCCAAAGTGGGTGGTGTCCTTAATAAAACAACCAAAGAGACAACACGGGTGAGTCAGTCATTTCCCCTGTGATACACCCCATGAAGAAGAGGCGTTGGCCTCGAAACGCGTTGGGAACAGCAAAAGGGAATCCTTAAGGGAACAGAAAAGGAAATCCTTAAAATGAAATGGATGCAAAAAACTGCAAGCAGCCTCAGCTTGTAGACCGGATGGTAGGAGCTGCATCGTGTGACCTCTGTAAAGCTCAGGGCATTCGAGAGGAAATGTTAAACACACGGCAGCCTTGGCCGTGGCAGAGGAGCACCATTTCCAGGAATTGAAAGGAAAGGCTTGGAAAGGAACTTTTTCTCTCCGTGTAAGCATGCAGCCCCATGGCAAAACGAAGCCTGCAGTTTGGCAACCAAACCTACTCAAGGACTAAAACATTTTAATAATTTCACAGAGACAATGAATCTTCGACTCACCTCAGAGACTACGTGAACCAGCATGCTCTTGTGCAACTCTTGTGTGTAACGCCCAAAGTGGGTGGTGTCCTTAATAAAACAACCAAAGAGACAACACTGGTGAGTCAGTCATTTCCCCTGTGATACACCCCATGAAGAAGAGGCGTTGGCCTCGAAACGCGTTGGGAACAGCAAAAGGGAATCCTTAAGGGAACAGAAAAGGAAATCCTTAAAATGAAATGGATGCAAAAAACTGCAAGCAGCCTCAGCTTGTAGACCGGATGGTAGGAGCTGCATCGTGTGACCTCTGTAAAGCTCAGGGCATTCGAGAGGAAATGTTAAACACACGGCAGCCTTGGCCGTGGCAGAGGAGCACCATTTCCAGTAATTGAAAGGAAAGGCTTGGAAAGGAACTTTTTCTCTCCGTGTAAGCATGCAGCCCCATGGCAAAACGAAGCCTGCAGTTTGGCAACCAAACCTACTCAAGGACTAAAACATTTTAATAATTTCACAGAGACAATGAATCTTCGACTCACCTCAGAGACTACGTGAACCAGCATGCTCTTGTGCAACTCTTGTGTGTAACGCCCAAAGTGGGTGGTGTCCTTAATAAAACAACCAACGAGACAACACTGGTGAGTCAGTCATTTCCCCTGTGATACACCCCACGAAGAAGAGGCGTTGGCCTCGAAACGCGTTGGGAACAGCAAAAGGGAATCCTTAAGGGAACAGAAAAGGAAATCCTTAAAATGAAATGGATGCAAAAAACTGCAAGCAGCCTCAGCTTGTAGACCGGATGGTAGGAGCTGCATCGTGTGACCTCTGTATAGCTCAGGGCATTCAATAGGAAATGTTAAACACACGGCAGCCTTGGCCGTGGCAGAGGAGCACCATTTCCAGTAATTGAAAGGAAAGGCTTGGAAAGGAACTTTTTCTCTCCGTGTAAGCATGCAGCCCCATGGCAAAACGAAGCCTGCAGTTTGGCAACCAAACCTACTCAAGGACTAAAACATTTTAATAATTTCACAGAGACAATGAATCTTCGACTCACCTCAGAGACTACGTGAACCAGCATGCTCTTGTGCAACTCTTGTGTGTAACGCCCAAAGTGGGTGGTGTCCTTAATAAAACAACCAAAGAGACAACACTGGTGAGTCAGTCATTTCCCCTGTGATACACCCCATGAAGAAGAGGCGTTGGCCTCGAAACGCGTTGGGAACAGCAAAAGGGAATCCTTAAGGGAACAGAAAAGGAAATCCTTAAAATGAAATGGATGCAAAAAACTGCAAGCAGCCTCAGCTTGTAGACCGGATGGTAGGAGCTGCATCGTGTGACCTCTGTAAAGCTCAGGGCATTCGAGAGGAAATGTTAAACACACGGCAGCCTTGGCCGTGGCAGAGGAGCACCATTTCCAGTAATTGAAAGGAAAGGCTTGGAAAGGAACTTGTTCTCTCCGTGTAAGCATGCAGCCCCATGGCAAAACGAAGCCTGCAGTTTGGCAACCAAACCTACTCAAGGACTAAAACATTTTAATAATTTCACAGAGACAATGAATCTTCGACTCACCTCAGAGACTACGTGAACCAGCATGCTCTTGTGCAACTCTTGTGTGTAACGCCCAAAGTGGGTGGTGTCCTTAATAAAACAACCAACGAGACAACACTGGTGAGTCAGTCATTTCCTCTGTGATACACCCCATGAAGAAGAGGCGTTGGCCTCGAAACGCGTTGGGAACAGCAAAAGCGAATCCTTAAGGGAACAGAAAAGGAAATCCTTAAAATGAAATGGATGCAAAAAACTGCAAGCAGCCTCAGCTTGTAGACCGGATGGTAGGAGCTGCATCGTGTGACCTCTGTAAAGCTCAGGGCATTCGAGAGGAATATATATATATATATATATATATATATATATATATATATATATATATATTTATATATATATATATATATAAGGAAACAACTTGTCCTGTCGCAGCGGGAGCGCAGTCCAGTGGGTGCCTTCGTTGAGACCAGGGCAGTGTCTCAGGTTTAGTCCATACAAAAATAAAGTTGCAGCACACTTCTTGGTTATGAGCAGTTATTTATTCCAAACGTGACATATATATATATATGTTCTAAAAGGGTATCAACGATTTCTCAATACCAGATGCCTTCACCTTGGTACGGGATGACCCCTCCCCCCAGTGCGGGCATCACTTCTACCGGGTACTATCAATCTTTGCTTCCGGCTTCTTCATTATTAAGGAGGTCCTTAAGCCCGGCGGTTCCTTCTATCTTCCATTGAAACGGATGGACTACTCACTGAATTAGTCCCATCCCCCCAGCATCTCCCGCTGGCTATTGTGTAATGCATTTTTTTAGGCACAATACTTTTGTCCTGATGATGATTTCTTGTATCATGGTTATGGAATCGAAACGTCGTCGACCTCTTGTTACGCCATATATGCAAATATATACTAAATGAGAAATGTGACTAATGGTGTAACTGAATTTCTGTTATCTTCTCATTACTCAGAAATCGCTCACTTTCTGCTTAATAATTTCTTTTCTTTGCCTTTTTCTATCCCTCTACCTTGCCAATTTGTAAGCGTGAAGGCACAGGCTTGTGTCTCACTCTTTGTGAATGTAAGATAATTTTTCTGTTAAATTTTCAAAATAGTAAAAACTTTTTGTGATCACTGTCCGGCTGGACAAATCACATCAACCAATATAGCTCCATTGTGTCTATATTTATCCAGATTTATCTACCTATGCATAGGACCACTGTTGTTAAATATAAAGCATCTTTTAGCCCAGCACTGACCCTGAAAAGTAATTCTAACCGTACGTACCAGTAACTTGTATTTCCTTCCATAGGACTCCATTGTCTGGTTTTCACCAGAAAAGTTTCTTAGTGTCTATTTTCACAAACTAAAAATATTCCTTAAAAATCACCTGTATGACTTAAACGCATTCTTTCAACTGTTTAGAGGAGATGCACCAGTGCTGGATCCAGGATCCACCACTGAGTAAGAAAAAGTAATGATAACACTACTTACCTGCTAAGTGAATTTCCTTCCATAGGGTAACATTGACTGGTTTCACTTGGAAATACTCCTAAGTGTGGAGTTTTGGAACTTTAAAATATTCCTATAAAATCAGCCGAACTGCGAACTCCAATTTACTCCCCTGTTATCAGGAGAGACCTCAGTGCTGCATCTTTGAGCCCACTACTGATCCTGAAAAGTAATTCGAACCATACTTACAGTAACTTGAATTTCCTTCCATAGGATATCAATTCCTGCTATATAAAATATACATAAAAAACAAAATAAAAAACAAATATTACAATTTCAATATTTTTTAAAACTTTTTTTTCAATTTATATTAAAAAAATGTAATGTAATTTAAAATAGAAAACTATCTAAAAATAAATACTTTAAAATAATGTAGTAAATCAGTATAAAAAATAACAATTAATACATTTAAAAATTATCATTTACAAAACCTTTGAAATTCACTGAAAAAAACATGGGTTTCAGCCATGTTATAGTTAGGAATTAGCATTTGCAAAACCTTAGAAATTCACTGAAAAAACATAGGTTTCACACATGTTATAGTTAGCTGGACATTTCACTCAAACAAAACCATTGAAATTCCCCTGTTATAGTTAGTTGAGCTAACTATAACTTGCGCGCCCGCAATGCACTGCTGATGACATCACATATTACATCACTCATGACATGGTCAGTGACATCACTCATGGCATCACTGATGACATCTCAAATGACATCACTGATGACCTCATCGTTGTGAAAGAGTGGCAGACCTCCTCTCACTGTAATATAACCTTTAATACATACATTAAAAAATATAAACAACAATTTTCAAAACAATGGAGATACAAATCCCAATTACAACAACCTATTTAGTAATTCCAAAATCTACATACACATCCACTCATTCACCAACAGTTCTATATAGTCACTCATACATGTACTCACTCATCATATGTACTCATACACCTATACATCCAGTTACACACCGACACTCATCCATAGAGTTACTCACACACATACTCACACATGCAAATAAACTATTAAACATCCATTTACTTGCATATACAGCTATACACACACCACTACACTTACTTCTACAGAAACATACACATACTTACTCTCTTAAACAATCACTTATAGAAACACATACTTATTTATACAGGAATTCTTCCAGTCTCTCACTCTCACATATACTCACTTATATACATCAATACTCACATATACTAGTTTAAAACATATGCAGTTACTCATAAAGATACTATTGAGACAGTCATTCACTCACTAACACACCCATGCACACACTCATCAACCCATACAGTCCTGCACACATTCTGTCTTCAAAACTCATACAATCAGTGAGTCAGTCATTCATGCATCTATGCGCTAAGTAATAGCCCCCACCGAACCATACAGACACTCATACTGATACTCAAAAAAACAACTAATAACCCATATACACACTCATGTAGCTACTCAGAATCAGAAAATGCTTTATTCGATTTTAGCAAGAACATAAAATCATAAAGGCAACAATTATATATAGACCATTTCATACAGGTACCATAAGAAAAACATTAAAATAGGGTTAAATAATTACAGTTTAACAGGCTAAAACTTTTCCTTAATACAGTTAACAGGTTATAAAATTCTGTTTCCTCTGGATACTTTTTGAAAAACCAGACATAATCATAATACAACATTCATTTTCCAATTGTTGTAGGACCAAGTACGCTGACCGGCATTGCCGCCAAAAACACTGTTTCAGATACTGCTTAATCCACCTTCTACGTTCGCTCTCATAATATTTACAAAATAAAACCACGTGAAATGTGGATTGCAGTGATAAGTTATCACACGGGCAAAACTCCAAATTACCTGACCAGTCATTTTTAGCTGGAAATGTTACAAAGGCGGTGGAATATTTCAAATCTAAACCTGGTCAAAATAAATCGATCAAAACCCTTTGTGCAATTAAATAAATAAGGTTGGATTGTGTAACAGGCCAAGGTCATTTGATGTTGAATCATTGATATTTTAGTAATTTTAGTAGTTTCGCCTGATGATCTGAGCAGTTCAAAGTGGTTCATACATAACATTTTTCGTTCCTTTCTCAATATCATGCTGATTAGCTCAGGGTTATTATACAGTTCAGGTCTATGCAGATCTGTTAGCGTTTATCTGACATACTATAACCATGGGATATGTCTTGAATTATCCAAAGCCATTACATCCTTAATGATTTCTCGATTAAGGCCCAGCGCGTCTGCAGACTATTCTCTCTGATTGGTTGTAGTTTTATGATGTCTGTGATAAACTCCATACCTAATTCTGCATAACAGTTAAAAACTGAAGTGCCCTGAGGAAGTGCTAAAAGATATCTAAAAAAGCAATTTTCTGCAATTTGTAAGGATGCAACATTTTGGAAACCCCAGATACCCACCCCATAAAGTGCTATACTTCTACATTTGGCTGTATATATTTTTAGAAGGATCTCCGGTTGTCTTTTCCCAAATTTTTGGGCAAAGTTCGTTAGTGCCACTATTGAGCGTTTAAACAATAGGGTCCTGCTCTTAACCGCGAGACCCCATGAGCCCGAACTATCAAGAAGCACCCCCAGGTAGGAAAATGTTTTGGTATGTTCGATAGAAACATCCACCACCTGGATAGTTTTACATTTAGCCCGACCTTTCCCACTCTTCATCACTAAAGATTTCTTAGCATTTATTTTCAGGACCCTTTTATCCATGAATTCAATGTATTTGGAATGAGCCTTCTGGGCTCCTATTTTGGTTCTGGCCATTAACACTGCGTCATCCGCATAGAGAAGGGAGACAGCCTGCTTATTGCTGTATCTTGGAGAGTCTACTACACTGGGCTCCAATTCCTTCTCCAAAGCGTTCGTATATATGGAGAAAAGGAATGGGGCCAGGACGCAGCCTTGTCTGACTCCCCTCTCTATGCGGAAAGGCTTGGTGCATTCTCCCTTCAGTCCATGTCTCACCTTTGCAGTGGCTCCTGTAGATAGTTGTCAAAGGAATTGCACAATGGCAGGTTCCACCCTTATGTCTTAAACAAACAATGGCCTGCCCTGATGCAGTATGGAATCAAAGACCCCTACTTGCTGTACCTTAATCTATTCAACAGAGGGTATTGTACAACCTTCTATCTGCATGTGCTAAATAAAGTCACCATTTTGAAGATAAAAAGATAAAACAGATAGTATGTGTGTGTGAACCCCATGTGCTGATCCCACACCTCACTAGAATTTTCTCAGAGGGTGAAGCCTTCAAAAAAAGGGGGGAGGGAAGTTGGCAGAGCCTCACGGGAGCAACACCCGGGGGAGGATGTTACAGGCTGGTACTCGCCTGTGTCCTCACGTTCTCATCATCAGCATCTGCCAACCGCTAAAAAATGGAGATATAAACAGTGCAGAAAAAGAAAAACCTGTGTGTGTTATGTGTAAGTGACTCACTGCGGTATGCCAAACTCATGTGCTTGAGGTCTGGTCCCACCACCTTAAAAAGAGCTAGGCTACACCAGCTAGTCCAACATGATTCCGTCCTGTGTGCCCGCTCTATTTAAAATAACCAACATGTTTCATCGCCAAGTTTCATTTACCGGCAATTTCGTCAGGGTTTTTGGGTCAGCGTGAATTCTGCACGTCTTGATTCTCCCTTTATTGTACCTGTGGTTGTACATGGGATAAAAGCACACATACAAACATTTACTCACTGTGTCTCTCTGGGAATTCAAAGCGGCAACTGCACCCGCAGCATCCTGTGTATCATTCATACATGACCAGGTTGGACCCTCTAACTTAGAATGGGTTCCGTGAACCGCCCTCTGGTCGGTGTCTACAAAAATGAAAAAGCACAGTAAATATGGCGCTTAGGTGCCCCCCTCATTCACAATGCTCATTTGTTACTCCTGCACATATGCCCATACCGTTGTTTTCTATGAGCCCTTATCTAGCCATGCCCGACTACTGCGGCCCACTGGGTACTTTCAGTTAATGTATCCCGTCATCCGATTTAGAACTGGTAGCAGATAGAGGAATATCGCCATCATGTATGCAAACATTTTCAAAGGACTACACCCCAACGTGAAATAAATGTAAATGTAAATGTAAATGTCCTGGTACTTATAGAGCGCACTGTCACCAGACGTCACCTTGCGGTGTCACCTATACGGCTTCCTGGCACTGATACTCATACCGCTGTGGAACCCCTCCTGGCTTTCCCTGTGAAGTGTCCACTCCTGGGCACCCCCAGGGTGAAGCCAGGCATCCTTAGCGCTGTTGGGGCCGGTGTGGAGGCTAAGCAAGCTATTGCCCAGAGTTGCAGCGTGGGGCCCTTGATTAGAATAGGCACCGAGGCGAGAATTAACAGGTCTGTGGAAATTGAGCCCGAGACCCCGCCGAGGCGGGAATCGAACCCTGGTCCCTGGCCAGAACTCTGCATCAGGGTCTGCCGCTCTAACCATTGATTCAGAAAAGGGGTGGTGATGGACAGAGTATCTGAATTAAGCAAAACACTCCTACCCAGTCCAAAGATCAGAGCTTGATCCATCACCGTTTTTTAGCTCACTGCACCATCCCAGCTCAGAACCTGGCTACATGCAAATTAGTCTGTCCCTGGCCCAGTGCATCATAGGAACAGGGCAGACCAAACTACCAAGCCAATTCTTATACTGGGAAGGAAACAAGCTTCCGGGGACCGGTTTCTGGCATTACAGCTGTCTTCGGCCCGCCTTGCTTGAATCCTGATGGTGCAGTGAGCAAGGGACTCACATCTGAGTATACCCTTCCAGGCTTATGGTGGACAAAACGATTCAGAAAAGGGGGTGGTGATGGACAGAGTATCTGAATTAAGCAGTACACTCCTACCCAGTCCAAAGATCAGGGCTTGACCCATCACCGTTTTTTAGCTCACTGCACCATCCCAGCTCAGAACCTGGCTACATGCAAATTAGTCTGTCCCTGGCCCAGTGCATCATGGGAACATGGCAGACCAAACTACTAAGCCAATTCTTATACTGGGAAGGAAACAAGCTTCCGGGGACCGGTTTCTGGCATTTCAGCCGTCTTCGGCCCGGCGTGCTTGAATCCTGATTGTGCAGTGAGCAAGGGACTCACATCTGAGTATACCCTTCCACGCTTATGGTGGACAAAACGATTCAAAAAAGGGGGTGGTGATGGACAGAGTATCTGAATTAAGCATAACACTCCTACCCAGTCCAAAGATCAGGGCTTGATCCATCACCGTTTTTTAGCTCACTGCACCATCCCAGCTCAGAACCTGGCTACATGCAAATTAGTCTGTCCCTGGTCCAGTGCATCATGAGAACAGGGCAGACCAAACTACCAAGCCAATTCTTATACTGGGAAGGAAACAAGCTTCCGGGGACCGGGTTCTGGCATTTCAACCGTCTTCGGCCCGGCTTGCTTGAATCCTGATGGTGCAGTGAGCAAGGGACTCACATCTGAGTATACCCTTCCACGCTTATGGTGGACAAAACGATTCACAAAAGGGGGTGGTGATGGACAGAGTATCTGAATTAAGCAGAACACTCCTACCCAGTCCAAAGATCAGGGCTTGATCCATCACCGTTTTTTAGCTCACTGCACCATCCCAGCTCAGAACCTGGCTACATGCAAATTAGTCTGTCCCTGGCCCAGTGCATCATGGGAACAGGGCAGACCAAACTACCAAGCCAATTCTTATACTGGGAAGGAAACAAGCTTCCGGGGACCGGTTTCTGGCACTTCAGCCGTCTTCGGCCTGGCTTGCTTGAATCCTGATGGTGCAGTGAGCAAGGGACTCACATCTGAGTATACCCTTCCATGCTTATGGTGGACAAAACGATTCAGAAAAGGGGGTGGTGATGGACAGAGTATCTGAATTAAGCAGAATACTCCTACCCAGTCCAAAGATCAGGGCTTGATCCATCACCGTTTTTTAGCTCACTGCACCATCCAAGCTCAGAACCTGGCTACATGCAAATTAGTCTGTCCCTGGCCCAGTGCATCATGGGAACAGGGCAGACCAAACTAACAAGCCAATTCTTATACTGGAAAGGAAACAAGCTTCCGGGGACGGGTTTCTGGCATTTCAGCCGTCTTCGGCCCGGCTTGCTTGAATCCTGATGGTGCAGTGAGCAAGGGACTCACATCTGAGTATACCCTTCCACGCTTATGGTGGACAAAACTATTCAGAAAAGGGGGTGGTGATGGACAGAGTATCTGAATTAAGCAGAACACTCCTACCCAGTCCAAAGATCAGGGCTTGACCCATCACCGTTTTTTAGCTCACTGCACCATCCCAGCTCAGAACCTGGCTACATGCAAATTAGTCTGTCCCTGGCCCAGTGCATCATGGGAACAGGGCAGACCAAACTACCAAGCCAATTCTTATACTGGTAAGGAAACAAGCTTCCGGGGACCGGTTTCTGGCATTTCAGCCGTCTTCGGCCCGGCTTGCTTGAATCCTGATGGTGCAGTGAGCAAGGGACTCACATCTGAGTATACCCTTCCACGCTTATGGTGGACAAAACGATTCAGAAAAGGGGGTGGTGATGGACAGAGTATCTGAATTAAGCAGAACACTCCTACCCAGTCCAAAGATCAGGGCTTGATCCTTCACCGTTTTTTAGCTCACTGCACCATCCCAGCTCAGAACCTGGCTACATGCAAATTAGTCTGTCCCTGGCCCAGTGCATCATGGGAACAGGGCAGACCAAACTACCAAGCCAATTCTTATACTGGTAAGGAAACAAGCTTCCGGGGACCGGTTTCTGGCATTTCAGCCGTCTTCGGCCCGGCTTGCTTGAATCCTGATGGTGCAATGAGCAAGGGACTCACATCTGAGTATACCCTTCCACGCTTATGGTGGACAAAACGATTCAGAAAAGGGGGTGGTGATGGACAGAGTATCTGAATTAAGCAGAACACTCCTACCCAGTCCAAAGATCAGGGCTTGATCCTTCACCGTTTTTTAGCTCACTGCACCATTCCAGCTCAGAACCTGGCTACATGCAAATTAGTCTGTCCCTGGCCTAGTGCATCATGGGAACAGGGCAGACCAAACTACCAAGCCAATTCTTATACTGGGAAGGAAACAAGCTTCCGGGGACCGGTTTCTGGCATTTCAGCCGTCTTCGGCCCGGCTTGCTTGAATCCTGATGGTGCAGTGAGCAAGGGACCTTGCTCACTGCACCACCAGGATTCAAGCAAGCCGGGCCGACAAAGGCTGAAATGCCAGAAACCGGTCCCCGGAAGCTTGTCTCCTTTCAGATGAAGAATTGGCTTGGTAGTTTGGTCTGCCCAGTTCCCATGGGGTCAGACTAATTTGCATATTGCCATGTTCTGAACTGGGGGTTGATGCAGTGAGCTAAATAATAGTGATGGATTAAGCCCTGATCTCTTGACTGGGTAAGATTGGTCTGCTTAATTCAGACACTCTGTTCATCACCACCCCCTTTTCTGAATCGTTTTTGGCCACTACAGGTGTGGCAGGGTATACTCAGACATGAGTCCCTTGCTCACTGCACCACCAGGATTCAAGCAAGCCGGGCCGACGAAGGCTGAAATGCCAGAAACCGATCCCCGGAAGCTTGTCTCCTTTCCAGTGAATAATTGGTTGGTAGTTTGGTCTGCCCTGTTCCCATGAGGCACGGGGTCAGACTAATTTGCATATAGCCAGGTTCTGAACTGGGGTGATGCAGTGAGCTAAATAACCTTGATGGATTAAGCCCTGATCTCTTGACTGGGTAAGAGTGGTCTGCTTAATTCAGACACTCTGTTCATCACCACCCCCTTTTCTGAATCGTTTTTGGCCACTACAGGTGTGGCAGGGTATACTCAGACATGAGTCCCTTGCTCAATGAACCACCAGGATTCAAGCAAGCCGGGCCGACGAAGGCTGAAATGCCAGAAACCGGTCCCCGGAAGCTTGTCTCCTTTCCAGTGAAGAATTGGCTTGGTAGTTTGGTCTGCCCTGTTCCCATGAGGCACGGGGTCAGACTAATTTGCATATAGCCAGGTTCTGAACTGGGGTGATGCAGTGAGCTAAATAACGGTAAAGGATTAAGCCCTGATCTCTTGACTGGGTAAGAGTGGTCTGCTTAATTCAGACACTCTGTTCATCACCACCCCCTTTTCTGAATCGCTCTAACCATTGAGCCACACTCCTCCACTAGCGTGGCGCGTGTCAACAGAAAGCTACAACCGCCCTCTTGTTCACCTCTCTCGTCCACCTGAATACTGTTATGTCCCCGGGCCTTAGAAGCCTCCTCAAAAGCCCTTCTAATTTAAAGATTGATCTCCTTACCGGTATTACGTGCAGGAATGACCTCCGCTCACCCGCCGATAGCGAAAGTCTCTCCGGTGTTTGTATTTTGTAGACGGGGACCCGGTCACATGATGCTATTGTCTATATTACCGCCCATATCACACACTAACGTGTTAGACGGACTAGACGTTTGCCGGCCGCGTGGCGGCCATCTTGGAACGGGGTTGTAGTTGGTAAAACGATCTGTTTACCTCATTAATGTGCACATCTGTGATTGCGGAACAGTGTATTTACAGATCAAGTCGTGACTTGATTTCAAGGGGTATTTAGTAGTCTGTATCTGTGTGTCTCATACATTCATATTCTAAAGTGGCCCGTTCCGCCTTCTTTTAAAAAAAAACAAGTTAATCATTTTACATAAAGGGAATACTATTTAGGAAGAAGAATTTGTATATGATATACATTTTTACTATTGCATACAAAGTTTCAGAAGCACCTTCATTAAGGTGGTGCATGACCAATGTGTGGCTATCTCACTTCAAGTTCACATACACAACTAGCAGGACTGAGGCAATTTTTCTGGATGTGACTATTACGGTCACAGGGACCAGCTTGTCAACCAAGACACATTATAAGCCAACTGCCAAAAACAATTTACTCGAGTTCACGAGTTTTCACCCTCGCCCACTGAAAGAAAATTTAATGTATGGTCAATACCTACGCATTAGACGCAATTGTTCCAATGTCCAAGATTTCAAGGCACAATCATGTGACCTAACAGAAAAACTAAAGTCAAGAGGATACCCACTGACTACCCTGAACAAGGAATACAAAAGAGCGCGTAACCAACCTCGAGAAGCTCTCCTGGAGGATAAGACTGACCACCCCAAGGAGATCCCACTTACCTGTGTAACCACATACAGCAGCCTCTCCAACACCATGAAAAAGTCTATCAACAAAAATGAGAAGATAATAACAAGCGTCAACAGAACCTGTGAAAAACCTCTGTTTTCATTCAAGAAGGGACGCAGCCTGAAAGACGCACTGGTCCACACGCGACCCAAGGAGATCGCCCCAGCAACAGCAAGATCTGTGACAGACACATGGGGTCTACCAAGAGTGACGGGACACTTCCCGTGTTCGAATTGTAGCGTTTGTCACCTTAAAACACCTACAAAGTCCCTCACATTCGTACCAGGGAGAATCTGGACGCAGAGAGATCACACTAATTGTAACTCGCCAAATGTCATATACCTCATCACCTGCCCATGCGGCCTTCGCTATGTGGGTATCACAAGCAGGAAAGTTAAGCAGAGGATCTGCGATCACAGATCCAACATCAGGTGTAACAAAGCCACAACAAAAATGAGCAGACATTTCCTTGAGAACAATCACACCACCAACAACATGCGGTGGACTGCGATCGAGCAGTTGAATACTGATAGTAACATACCCAATCGTCTGTTTGAAAAAGAGCAGAGGTGGGTTTACAGACTGGGTACCCACCTATCCGGATTGAATGACGAAATTCCATGGAACTCTGTACTGAAATAATCTCCCACATTAGTCACTAGAATATATCTAACACCTACTGTAGACTAACCGTAATTTGGCACCCTGACTAGAAACGGTACGTTGTAATCACTGTCCCGCCATTTGCCCTCACCTCTAGCTTACCACAGGGGTTAACTAACTGCCCGTCGCGTGAGTCACCTTCAGGTGCTTCAACTACATCAGGCCTCTTCCCTTGGTTTCACCACATGTGTCCCCCCCCCTTTTGCACCATTTGCACAGTTATTGACCCTATACTCCCGACTATACATACTGCTGTGGGTCCTGTCTACATGTATTTAAACCTAGCCTGGACCCCGTATTTGATGTTGGGCCAGTCACTTATGTCCGTAGGGTGCATTCAGTAATTCCTGCATAACTTAATTACCAGCTCGACCCCTTGTGAGAGTGAGCCGATTGTTTATCCTCACCAGAGCACCTACTAGTGCCTCTTTCTTTCTTATTCATTTCTGGCCCGGTACGAATCTCATTACTGTAACACCGCGCATACAATCATTGCGTGTTTAAACTAATAAAGCTGCCTGTTTTGAACGCTCGTGTCTGAACGCTCGAGTCCGTACTCGGTCACCATGGCAACCTCCTTCAACAATGACGCGTGCACATGTGACCCGTTTCGTCATTTCACGATACGAGTTCTCATTGGTTAACACCGCTTAGTGCCGCCCACCAACTACGCGGGCACCGCCCCCGGAAACAGTCCGTGCCTCGCTAACAAACACTTTAACCAGCTCCGTTCGTGATCGTCGGGGTCCGGTCAGAGGGTATCGCAGGTAGACTGAGGGTGCCTAGCGTCGAGGGCGTAAGTCAACCACTGGGCTTTGGCGCTCCACACCACGGCGGCATATTACTAAGCTAAGTACCGTTCTACGCATTTCTGACATGGTGTATGTTTTTCTTCTTTCTATGAAGGGTGTGCCAGTTACGCTACCACCCCCCTCCCGTGACCCATGGTGTACCCCTGTTATACCATAAAAGTGAGACTTTTTAACCTTATTGAATTAGTGATCGCATCACAGCTTTTGATACATTGATCGCTATTAGGAACATGTGCTTTACTTTTAAACCCCACTATAACCATATCATTTTTTCACTTCTAGCACTTTGCACTTCCTAGTGATTAGTGCTTATTAACCCAGGGACAGAGGTGGTGATAAACATACAGTTACAGCGCCACTCACTGTCTTTGCGCCACGAATGGAGCACCATAGACCTACCTGTGTGAATTAAGACCAACCACTAACTGTTTGTCTTGTCCTATATGTATTTCTATGTCCTTTTTTCTCCACAGGTGCAGAAACCTACCATAGAAAGCCTCCTAAACCAGGAGTTATTAGGAAGACATTTTCTCTTCCTTTTTTGCACTTTTTTCACTTTCCTTTTCACTTTATGGTCCCTAGGTAAGGGTGGGCCTTAGCGTGTCCATACCGCCAGGGTTTAGTACACTTACATAGTCCTGACGAATGCCTGGTAAACTCACACCATTTCAAAGGCAGAAACATGTTGACTGACGATTAACTTATTTTGGAAATAACCACACAATGAATTGTGGACTACTTTCCTACACTTAATTTTAAGTATATGTCCCAAGTGATCAAGTAATAAATAATTTTTGGGATACACTAAAGACATTTTTGTAACTCTTTCACCACCATTTAATTTAATTTTCACTGCACGCCTGAACTCACAAATCCTGCTACGCAGTAGATCTGGCCTCGAAGCACACTAAAGAGGCACTCAGCCTCTTTAGTGGGGCCCAATGATGAAGCATGTCATCACCAGGTGGTGAGTGAGGGCTTTCCTAACTGACCTGAGTAAGGCCGGTTTTATTTTCCTTTCGCTCCTTCGTGTGGTCTTGTCAAACCATATGACAATCTTTTCTTGTTTAAATATCTCACTTCACAACACAATTCACTGCGTAATTACAGAGGCACCTTCATTAAACTGCTGCATGACCAATGAGCAGCTATCTCACTTCACAACCCATTATGTAACCCCTTGGCTTCAGTAGGGGATTTTACACTGTGTGATTCCATATATATGCATGGTATGTTCACGTGGACTAGATGGCAGCTATTATATTCCTCTCAAAAACATCATTGAGACCCTGACAGTCCGTGCCCTCTTCAAAAATCCAGCGTGCCTCTTTCCTAAGGAGTCTATTCTCCATATTAAACTGGTCTCCCAACACCTTCTCAATCACGAGCCACCGCAGGTCCCTGGGTTGGTGTTTTTGTGTGGTGAAATGTTGCACCAGTTTGGTTGTCAATTTGGCTGCCGTCAGCGTGCTCAGATGTTCCTGGATCCTGATTTTGATCTTTCGTGTCGTGAGACCTATATAGTGCATTCCGCACGGGCATGTAAGTCTGTAAATGACGTTGGTGGAATTACAGTTACTAAAACTGTTCAGATGCCAGGTCTGCCCATTGGATCGTGTAATCACTTTGGATTTAGTAGTGAGTTGCCAGAATTTTTCACCGGTGGTACCGGTCGTGTGTGGACCAAACGGTCCCTGAGGCTGGAGGACCGTTTGAAAGCAAATCTAGGTTGCTGCATCTGCATAGTGTTGGTACTCAGCAGGTGCCAGTGCTTTCTGATTATCTGGCGGATTTTCGTGGAGTTGGGGCCAAAAGTGGTGACCACCGGGATGTATTCCTTCTGTTCTCTGGTATGTCTTTCCAGTAAAGCTTCCCTTGGAGTATTGAGTGCCCGCTTACGTGCTTGTTTCACTACCTTCTGTGGATATGCCCTTGAGGTAAATTTACTGGCTAGTTCCTCAGTTTGTTCCAAAAAGCTTCCTGTTGTCGTACAATTTCTACGGTACATCAAAAATTGTCCCACCGGGAGATTATCCCGTAGGGCTCTGGGATGAAAGGACCTGTAATGCAGCAAAGAATTCTTATTGGTCGGTTTCTGATGGACCGTCGTTGTAAGCTTGTTGTCAGTGGCCTGTATATCCAGGTCTAAATACGTAGCTTTATGCCGATCCACATTCCATGTGAATCTAAGACATTTGTCAAGGCTATTTAGCCACGTAAGGAATTTATCTAGTTCACTTTCAGAACCCTTCCAAATACATAAAATGTCATCTATATATCTCTTCCAGAGGACAATGTTCCCCTGGAAGAGATTAGATGCATGGTAAATGTAGTTGGTTTCGAACTGGCCGACATAAATAAATGCCAAACTGGGGGCAAAAGTTGCCCCCATCGAGGTCCCCGATGTTTGGAGGTACAGCTCATCTTTGTACGCAAAGAAGTTGCGTGTCAGCGCATCCTCAATGCATTGCAATACAAATGTTGGTGCAGTGTCGTAAAACTACTCACATTCCCCCAAGGAGCGGGCTGCTGCCACCAGTGTCGCCTCCTGGGGGATGTTCGTGTAAAGTGACTCGATGTCAATCGTCACTATAAATTGTTCGCCAGGATCATAAGTCACTGTCTATAGGTGTCTAAGTATGTCTGTTGTATCCTGTACGTAAGATGGTTGTGAAACCACGCATTCTCAGAGGAAAAAATTCGAGAGTTGGGACAGGGGTTCAAGTACTGAATTAATACCTGTGACTATCGGCCGCCGGGGGGGGGCGCTGTGCTTAATGTATTTTCGGCACGATGTAGAATGCCGGTACCCTGGGCGATGGGTTGATCAGGAATTCTGCTTCTTTGACTGTCAGCCATTTCTGTTCCCTAGCAGCTGCTACCATGGAGTGTATGATGGTCTGTAACTCCTCAGTGGGATCTCTGGTGAGCGGTTTGTAATGTTCTCTAACTCCTAGCAGTCTACTGATTTCGCTGTCATAATCTGTGGTGTTCATCACCACCACCGCCCGCCCTAATCGGCCGGTTTCATGGTGATGGCACTATTGTCCTGTAGAGATTTGATAGCCATACAATCTGTTTTGGACATGTTGCTGTGTCTCGTTGTTTGTTGTTTGTGTTCGAGGTCACTAATGTCTTTTAGGACCTTCTGCTCAAAGACCGTCGCTTCTGGGCCCACTTGGTGATTAAGGGGCGTGAAGTTTGAGGGTCGCCGTAAATCCGTGCAAAAAGAGGTAGAGGTAGAGGTTGATGTCATTTCCTTCCCTTCTAGATCCACCCTTATGTCTACCAATACTTCCCAAAGCTTATTATGATCTACACAGTCGAAAGCAGCCGTGAGATCGACAAATATGGCGTATAAACACCCTATCTTTGCCTGGGTATATTTCCCTTGTAATATCACAAAATTTCAAACCTGCTCCACAGTACCCATCCCCTCCCTAAAACCATAATGTACTGGGCTCAAAATATTATTATCATCAGCCCAAGTTTGTAATTTTTTTAAAACCACCCTTCCTGCAATCTTCATAAGTGAGTCCAGGAGTGATATAGACCTGTAGTTAGCTGGATTTTCTCTGTCCCCTTTTTTGTAGATGGGTATTATTACCGATTCAGACCAGGTTTTTATAAATCCTGTGGCACAGCAGGCCGTTAGGAAATGTGCCGAAAGTGGGGCCCAAAGCTCGGTAGTCAATTTAAAAATGTCATTTGGAATCCCATCGGGACCCGGGGGTTTATTTACTTTACTGTTATTAATTGCCAGTAAAACTTCCTCTTGTGGGAACTCTATAGGTATCAGAGAGCGTTCCTGATCATGTCCATCCAGCTCACTGTTCTCTAAGGGCCTAACAGGATTTTCATCCTTTTTATTATATACCTTCGAGAAGAAATTGATCCAGGTTTTTTCATCTATCGCGATTTCTATTCTCGTGGTATCTTTTTTCGAAAAGTAAGGAGCATTCACTGCCTGCCAAAACAATTGGGAACCTCTAAGTTGGGCGGCCTCACACAAGTTTTGCCAAGCCTGTTCTTTTATTTATTTTTTCCGTTGGGTCCTAGCTAAGTTATAGGCCTTCCTGCATGCTCTAATTTGTTCGTAATCCCTTATTTGTGTGCTAAGTGCAGCCTTAAGGATAGAGTATGTTTTAGTGCAGTGGGTGTGAAACCACACATTACTCTTAGCTTGTCTCTTTTTATTTGGCCTATTGAGGGAATTTTATATAACTATAGTGACCTGCATGAAAGCATCTAGGGTCTCAGCATAAGGGATCTCTTCATCTAAACATACAAGGATAGGTGTTAATGCCTTTGATATGATATTGATGTTCATTTTTATTGGATACTTTTTACCCCACCTCAGTGCAAAACCATTTTGGCGAGCCATCACACTTTCTTGTGACCATGCCAAACACTCTATTGTGGAGGAATCGTTACTACCAGGTAATTTTAGATGCAGACTAAGTGGCAAATGGTCACTCATCAAATCATGAATTTTTCCACCCAGTTAGAATATCTAATAGGAAGGATAATAAAATTGATCACATATTTAAATCCTCGGCCTATAAAAGTGGGACTAAAGTTTACCTTTGGGGAGCACATCATGTTTGTAAAACCAAGGTCAAACGTGGCCATAATATCATTAATTTTTCCCCCTCTCTCTGTGTAGACAAAATGATTCATGCCACCATTTTCTTCCCATTCATTTTCCCCGAAGCTGCACGGGTTCAGTTTGCATATACTTATGTTAAAATCCCCTCCCCATAACAAAATTACATCTCTTCCAGATGTTTCATCATTTAAATATTCTATAAAAGTTTTCATCACATCCGTGAAGTTAGCATTATCAATGTTATTATAGAAGTTTACCACCAGCAACTTTATAGGTGAGTGTAAGTAGATGGATACCATTTGATAATGCGGGGAGCTCTTTAACATTTTAACACCCTGCACCCTCAACATATTGGCTACGTAAACACAGAATTCCCCCTTTGTGGCTCCCGTATGTGGACCGCACCGCTGGAGTGTGGAAAGTTTTGCTTTTCATTTATGAGCCAAGTTTCTTGGAGGCACATTATATCAAACTCCTGAATAAAATCTCCCCAAACATTATTAGAAACTTTACTTTCAAGGCCACAAACATTCCAGGAGGCTATCCTTACAGGCCCATGGGTTATTGGTGACCTGGCAGGTGGATTGCAATCATCATCATTGGTGAACTTTGGTGCTCCCCACTTACTAGCAGCATCCACGTAATCCCTATCCTTAAAAAACACTGGATTCCCTGCTTCGGGTCTGACTTGTTCACTGCATGGAATTATTAGACTCATTGTGGGTCACATCTTTAGTGTTCGGGGAAACTACATCCTGTGACAAGTTAGCCTTATTCTGGGGCTCCAATAAACCTTATTTGAGTGATGCACTAGTAATATAGTCACTTTCTGGGCTGAGCTACACATTTTATAGATACCGTCATGAAGTCAGCCCACCTCTTCGAGCTGACTTAATGGTTCGAATCTATTATGTGTCGCAATTCTATAGGTCAGATTATCATCATTATTAAAGCTATGCCTTAGCATAGAATTGTCCCTCCTTAGCAGGCATGGGTAATAAAAAAAGCCCAGTGGGAGAATTTTTATTCCATCAGTTCTTAAATCAACTTGCCACACTCGCTTTAAAATGTCATAGACCAGGGAGGGGGAATTCAGGGTCAAAACTACACAATCCCCTGTCCGACTTTCTCTCCCAGCCCACCCAGGAGACACGTCTCACCATATCCTTAGCTAGGCCTCTTTTTAGTCCCAAGTGATGGATGGACTTATTCCGCAGAGTAGCCCAGCATTCGTTCTCAGAGTCATTTATCAGCGGTACATTTGCCAAAACTAGGGTGTACGGGGCTGTAGTGGGTGGAAGGTTTAGGATAATGGGTTCTTGATGTGTTATTTGGGTAGATGTCTTTAGTAACTTTTCCCGTAGATGCACATGAATGAGTGGTATCCTCCCATTTTTTTCTTTTTCTAAACCTCTTACCCCCTCTTTTCCATCATACTTATTATTAAGGACTCATTGCCACTGATATCTCTCACCATTTCTGACTGGCATTGTATCGACATTTCCGGATACTCTATTGCCAATAATATTACACATCGTCTTACACGACTTTGCTGTATCTGATTTATGTGGATACTGGCCAGATTACATTTAGTCCCTTTTCTATTGGATGAATTCCAATCGATTTCTTACAAGATACTTTCCACGCTGTCCTTTATTACATTGGCGCAATGCTGGTTTAAAATAGGTTTCAGATTTGTGACTAGAAACGCC
>NW_028243318.1:0-48580 GCF_964263255.1 Lissotriton vulgaris | reverse complement strand
CAATAGTGAAACTTTCTGGTCTGAATCTACTTATTTGTGGCCTCTGGTATGAACATAAGTGCGGAGATACCCCTTCGGGGGTCGAATTCCTGCGCTATACAAGCATATAAATAAATAAATAAATAAATCCGGATTGAAAAAAGGGAATACAGTATATTCCGTTACTCAGGATTCTAATACACCAAGTAGGATCTAGGCATAAGTGTCTGCTTCGAGATCTAATAGTGGAATGAGTCGATAGTTGACTGAGTTAAAACAGTCACTCTTTTTGTGGATGGAAAAGAGGATTAAAACTCTCCATATCGGCGGTTCCATTGCAGTAAAGAAGGCATAATGAAATAACGGTGTAAGCACCCCGGCCTAATATGATTGAGTGAATTTAAAGACTACTGCTGTAACCCCATAGGGTGTAGGGGCCCCGTCATTTCTCATTGATTTGATGATACAATCAATCAATCAATCAATCAAAGCATTTATATAGCGCACTACTCACCCAGAGGGTCTCAAGGCGCTCGGGGAGGGGGATCTGCTACTGCTCGAACAGCCAGGTCTTGAGCTGCTTCCTGAAGGCGAGGTGGTTCTGGGTCAGGCGGAGGTGGGTCGGGAGGGAATTCCATGTCTTGGCGGCGAGGTAGGAGAAGGACCGTCCCCCTGTGGTGGCTCTTCGGATGCGGGGGACGGGGGCGAGGACGTGGCCGGTCGATCGAAGCTGGCGTTTGGGAGCGTAAAAGTTGTGGCGGCTGTTGAGGTATCCTGGTCCTTGGTTGTGTAGGGCTTTGTGAGCGTGGGTGAGGAGACGGAAGGTGATTCTCTTGTTGACCGGGAGCCAGTGCAGGTCTCTCAGGTGTTCGGAGATGTGGCTACCTATTACTGAGCCCTCCTGTATGCGGGTATCTTGCAGAATTAACCTGTAGGAAGATGGTGGGTGAACCGGAGTTGCTGCTGCTCCCAAGTCGTTGAAATAAAGCTGCTTAACATAATTAACCTACACACTGTCTGCAACAGTTCTCCTTTCTCGGACTGAATTTACTGAGCTTGTTAATGTCATTAGCCGTCATTGATCAAGACTTCTTGTGGGCACACTTGAGAATAAAACGAGATTTTAGAGAGATTCATGCTCTCCCTGAAAATAACACGTCATCAATGACACATTGGACATTCTTGGTGAAGTTTGTTCCAGCCTCACATAAAGGGACGCAAAATGAACCTATCTTAAAGCCAGGTTGAAGGCATTCCCTTGGAGAATCCAGGTGTACTGTGGGCTTCTCTATGTTCATAAACTAAGGGCCTGATTAAGATCTTGGCTGATGGGTTACTCTGCCACAACGGTGATGGATATCCTGTCCACCAAAATATAAATACCATTATATCCTATGGAATTTATTTTTCGGCGGACGGGATATCCGTCAGCATTGTGACAGAGTAACCCGTCAGCCGAGATCCAAATCAGGCCCTTAGTCATTACATGAGTCAGCAGTGCAGAATTACTACGAGCGCTGCAATCATGCCGTACTGTCAAAATGATTGTTTAAATAAGTGGGGTAAATATGCCACTTGATTGGTGCAGTTGATTACATAGCAAAGTTACTACATTGTTCTTAATAGCGCATGTTGCTTGGATGTCTCAGCAGAGCCGCCTAAGAATGCTGAGCCTGACTGGGCCACTCCTACACTTGAGATAGGAGATAAATAGAAGAAGGTTGTGAGTAAAAAAGCAATGCAGATCCAGAGGTGAACACTCTGTGGGGTTAATATTTAGGCATTGCTGAGGTGAAGAAATTCCATGAGATGTCACCCATTGAGAGATCTCCTTGAGGGACATTCCTTGGCTCTTGACCGGAAACCCTTTTCATTAGTAATAGTGAGTCTAAGTGAGAAGCTGAAGCTTAAATAGGTAAAGTTTAAGTAAACTTCTAGATCCTGTTTGACACAGTAATACTAACAATGAAAAGCTGTCAGATTGAAGACAACTCTGGCAAGACAGTAGGATGGCCAGTGTGAATGAGCAAGCAATTGACCTCAGTACTTAGTACTTGTTTTGTAGGTACTGTTAGACCACAATCGGTGAGCCACGGGGCAAGAAACAGGGCATGGAGGCTATTGAGTTCAGCTGTGGGGGCTTGAGTTTTTTTTGTTTTGATGTCCAGTTGTACATCCTAAAATGGCGCTACAAAATGGGCCAGGTACACATTTTCAGCACTTGACATTTGTAGGTAGCAACAGCAAGACATTTGTAGGTAGCAACAGCAAGCAGTCACAGGTTTCTCAGGGATGTAGTGTAGCAGTGTGCAAAAGCTGCTCTTAACAATCACCTACACACAAGGAGATGATGGACGGAGCGCTGAAACTTTTCAGACACTCACCCTCAGTCATAGATCTGAGTTGAATCCATCATCGTTCTTTAGCTCACTTCGGCACCTCAGTTCAGACCCAATTATATGCAAATCAGCCTTGACCCTGTGCCTCATGGGAACAGTCCAGCCTGAACTGCCAAGCCAGGTCTTCCTTGAACCGGAAACAAGCATCCTGGGACCGGTTTTGGGGTAACACACCTCATCAGCCTGGCTAGCTTGAATCCAGTGGCAAAGTGAGCAAGGGACCAACGTCTGGGCATACCCTGCCATAGGGCGAACAAAGCAAACACAAGGAGATGATGGACGGAGTACTGTAACTTTTCAGACACTCACCCCAGTCACAGATCTGGGTTGAATCCATCATTGTTCTTTAGCTCACTCAGTCTTTAATGCAGATTGCTATTTATAGAATACTTATTTAAATATCGAACCAAACCACATTCACTGGATGATGTCATCAGTGACGTCATTTGAGATGTCATCAGTGATGTCATCAGTGATGTCACTGACCATGTCATGAATGATGTAATATGTGACATCATCAGCAGTGGATTGCGGACGCGCAAGTTATACTTAGTACAACTAACTATAACGGAGGAATTTCAATGGTTTTGTACGAGTGAAATGTCCAGCTAACTATAACACCCCTAAAACCTATGTTTTTTTCAGTGAATTTCTAAGGTTTTTTAAATGCTAATTCCTAACTATAACATGTCTGAGACCTATGGTTTTTTCAGTGAATTTCAAAGGTTTTTTAAAAACTAATTCCTAACTATACCATGTCGGAAACCTATGGTTATTTCTGTGAATTTCAAAGGTTTTGTAAATGACAATTTTTAAATGTATTAATTGTTATATTTATTTTTTGATACTGATTTATTAAATTTTTTTTAAACTATTTATTTTTAGATATTTTATTTTTAAAATTACATTATAATTACATTATACATTACATTACAAAATATACTTTCTCAGAATGAATTATTTTAGTTTAACTACTTTGCAAATAGGCAATAGACTTTTAAGTACAGTAGTTACAGTTGTTGCAATAGGCAACACAATTTCAAACACAATGCAACATTGAGCTCAATGGGGATTTCTAGTTAAATGCTATTATTTACTTTATGGATTACTTTTCTAACCACAGGACTGGATCCTAGCTTCAGTCCTGTAACATCTCCTATAAATTGCTGAGTAAAAGCGTTTTGGTTGCAGTAGAGATTTTTAAGGAATATTATTGTATTTTAAAAGTTTGCACTTAGAAACTTTTTCACATAGAATCATCAATAATATCCTATGGGAAGAAATTCACTTAGCAGGTAAGTAGTGTTATCATTACTTTTTCTTACTCAGGGGTGGATCCTGGATCAAGCACTGGTGCATCGCCTGTGAACAGTTGAAAGAATGCGTTTAAGTCTTACAGGCGATTTTTAAGGAATATTTGTAGTTTGTGAAAATCGACACAGAACTTTTTCTGGTGAAAACCACACAATGGATTCCAATGGAAGGAAATACAAGTTGCTGGTAGGTATAGTTAGATTTACTTTTCAGGGTCAGTGCTGGGCTAAAAGATGTAGCACTAGCTTCTCTCCTGATAACAGGTGAGTAAATCGGAATTCGTTGTTCGGATGATTTTAGGTGAATATTTTAAAGTTTCAAAACTCCAAACTTAGAAGAATTTCCAAGTGAAACCAGTCGATGTTAGCCTATGGAAGGAAATTCAAGTTATTGGTAAGTATGGTTAGAATTACTTTTCAGGATCAGTACTGGGCTCCAAGATGCAGCACAGAGGTCTCTCCTGATAATAGGTGAGTAAATCGGAATTTGTAGTTCGGCTGATTTTAGAGGAATACTTGTAAGTTCAAAAATTACACACTTAGAAGAATTTCCAAGTGAAACCAGTCAATGTTAGCCTATGGAAGGAAATTCAAGTTACTGGTAAGTGCCAGGCTCAAAGATGCTGATACCAACACTGGGATAGGGCTCAGAGCAGTAAGGCCAAGCCTTAAGTAACTATCCAACAAAATAACTGCCAATTGTGCCACTCTATTTTGGGTATTTGTTAGAAGGAACGTATTGACCTTAAACAATATGTGCCATAGACTTCTTGTTCAGTCTGAAATAAATCAATTTGTTTTATTTTCTTTTTCACATATCAAAACAATTTTAACTTTTTTTTATATATTCATTATCTCAAAATTTAAATTTGCACCTTATAACATCCTAAAAAAACAAATTTGTTTCTCATACACTCTCTCTACTTCTCTCACTCTTCTCATGCATTCCTACATTCACACCACAATCTATCTACAAATTTCTTCTATACAACATCACAATATATACATTTCACATGAATCTTAACAGCCATGGAATAACTTTAAAAGTTTTTTAGTTTATTTCATATGTAAATAATCCTAAAGCTGTATGACGAACTGGTCTACGCATTTCGAGCTCGCTGAATTAAGAGGAGTTCTCTTCAGGACCAAGTAGCTGTAAAACAGAATATCAAAAAATGTGTAAGCTCGGGATGCCCTTAACCTCTTTTATCTGATTATTGACGGACTAATCAAGTCTCTTACCTTATTATTGATGTGCTCAATTGTTCTCAGAGACTACAATTCAAACATAAAACCAGATTTACTAATCTACATAAACCAACTGTTTCCGAAGCACAAAATAAACAAAAGCTACTTCCCGTCGCATAACCTTGTGTTACTTACAGAGGTATCTTCTAAGACTATTCTTCTATCTTATTTTGAAAAAGTGGGGCTTGAAATCCTATAACAAAAAAACACAGACATTACCTATCTGTCGTTGTGTGGCAGCGGCACTTATGGTAATTTCGGACGCTTCTAGTAAACTTACTTCCAGCATGAAGTTTTGGCGTCTTAGCATTTTTCTATTAATTCTCCGGATATGGATGGGCGAGCATGAATGCCTAAAAAGTGAGATTGGCAAGATGATGAGCGTGTGCTCAGCGATAACGATGAGAACGTTGTAAATCTACGTGGGTGCCAAAATGCCCGGTGCAGTTTTAACCTTAAGTTTCTGCTCGGTTTTAGGTTTAAAGTATTTTATTAAGGTATAAAAAACATGGGGAAGGGAATAGGAGGTCAAGCGAACATACAGTACAAAAAGCGAGATGTTGCAGCGGTTCAGAAGGAAAGTAGGGAGACAGGAAGCCCCAGAGGGTAACAAGGCATAAGTCTTAAGGCAATAAGGCATCGCGAATGACCCCCCCAGGAGACCCCCATTCTCTTAGCAAGGCCGAGCTGAAATAGCGTCCCGCAACACAGTAAAAAAACACACCATCCCTCCAGCCCCCCAACCCCGGAAAATTAGGAGAAAGAGAAGCAAAGGAAGAAAAGGAAGAAAACAATACCCCAACATCCCCGTCCGAAGGTCAGCATTAGAAGCATATAACCCCGCCCCAAACCCCTGACCCCGCACATTCACTCCGCTGGAGCCGCCGGCGGCGTCAGCCTAAGAAGTCGCAGGTACCGTGGGCATGTGAGCTCGCGGAATTCCGTGGATAGCAGTGCCAAAAAGGGGTGCCAGAGTTCTTCAAACTGGTCAACATTCCCAGCCACCGTCAGCGACATCTTCTCCATGCCCAGTACCTGCCAGAGCCTGTGTAACCAACCAGTGACAGAGGGGGCAGTGGGGGTACGCCAGAGTACCAGGATGTTTTGAACCGCGGAGCCCAGCGCAATCGCAATCTGCCTACCCCTGCGGGACTTCAGCGGGTACATCAGATCATTGGGGAGGCCTAGCAAGACATACGCAGGGAAGCGCGGGAGCTCAATCTCAAAATGCCTGTCCACCTCATCCAAGACCTCTTTCCAATAGGCCGACAGCACCGGGCACTCCCAGAGAATGGGCGTGAGGGTACCCTCCTGTCCGCAGCCGCGCCAGCAACCCCTATCGCCGATTTTGCGCATCTCGTAGAGCCGCTCCGGGGTGTAATACCAATAGGTGGACACCTTAGTAAAGGTCTCCATCAGCCCAGTGTGGTACGCCGAGTGCCTCGCCTGATACGCAATCCTGTCCCACTCTTGGTGGCTCAAGGTCCTGCCCAATTCCCTGTGCCAGCGCTCCCTCCCTGGGTTATGGTAATGAAACGGCGGGGGTTGGAGAAACTTGTACAAGTCGGTGATAAGCTTGGCATCCGAGGTCCGGGTAACCAGCCAACGCTCATAGGGCGTAATCGAGCGGGCAGCGACGTCGCGCACTGGGGGTTGTAGAGCCCAGTGGCGGACTTGCATATAACGCAGTCTGTCCCCCTCCGTCAGGCCAAACTCCTGTCGGAGCTGCTGGAAGGGGAGTACGCCCTCCGGCCCGTAGATCTGGAAAAGCGCCCTGCAGCCCGCGCTCACCCAGTGGGAAAAGGCTCCCGGTTCCAGGCCCGGAGTGAAGTCCGGATTGCCAGCAATGGGAGTGAACGGCGATGGAAAAGTGGTGAGCTCGCGAAGTTCGCACACCGCGTCCCACGCTCTCAGCGGAACCCGGGTGATAAAAGAGGCGTAGAGGTTTGGCGGGCGGTGAGTGCGCCGCAGGAACGGGACTTCCTGGAGCGTACGGCCCGCAACTGCCTGGTCTTGAAAGAGCCAGTGCTTGTCCGATTCCCACCGGCTCCACTCCACCAGATACCGAAGTTGTGCCGCCTGGAAGTACTTCCGGAGGTCCGGGACCCCGAGACCCCCCGCCTCCGGGGCAAGCATGGAGAGGACCCGCTTCATCCGAGGCTTACGGCCCTGCCACACAAAGCGGGAGATGTCTGCCTGCGCCTGTCGTATCCAACCTACAGGGGGCTGGAGAGGTAGGGCGCGAAAAAGATACAGGATCTGAGGCAGTATCGTCATCTTCACCGATGCGATACGGCCCAGCCACGAGAGCAGGCCCTTGTTCCATCGGCCGAGTTCCTCTTTGATCTTTTTGCCCAGAGAGGAATAGTTAGCAGCGACCATTGCAGGCAGGGAAGGCGCAAGCAAAATCCCCAGGTAAGGCACCGTGGAGGAGGACCATTGCAGAGGAAAAAGACGCTGGAGGTCCCGCCTGGTGTCAACAGAGAGGGACACGTCCAGGGCGGCCGACTTAGACATATTCATTTTGAAGCCTGCCACACGGGCAAAGGAATTCAGTTCCTGGACGCAGGCAGGGAGCGACCGCCTAGGGTCATCTAGGGTCAGCAAGACATCGTCCGCATACAGGCTGACAGTATGCGTGTATTGCCCCATCCTCACTCCGATAGCGTCCGGGTTATCGCGAATCCTCTGGGCAAACGGCTCCATATAGAGGGCAAACAGGAGCGGTGAAAGGGGGCAACCCTGTCTCGTGCCACGCTCAATGGCAAAGCTGCCGGAGCTGTGTCCGTTTACACGCACCGATGCTGACGGTCTCTTATAGCAATTAAAGATCATAGTGCGGAACTTCTCGCCGATCCCCAGTTTCCCAAGAACCAGCTCGAGGTACGGCCAATGAACCCTATCAAAGGCCTTCTCCGCGTCTACCGATAGCAGCATCCGCTCCCCCGGGACGCGTGAGGCCTTTTCTAGCACGTGCGTCACCCTCTTGGTGTTGTCGACCGTCTGCCTACCGGGTACAAAGCCGGTCTGGTCCGCCTCCACCAAACCTGGTAGATGTAGACCCAGTCTGGCCGCCAAGATCCCCGTGTACAGCTTGAGGTCCACATTTAGAAGTGAGATGGGCCGATATGAGCCGCATAGAGTCCGGTCTTTTCCCGGTTTCGGGATAACCGACACGGTCGCCGAAAGAAGGTCTGGCGGGATGGCTCCCGGTTCGGAGAAGGAGTTGAATAAACGAGCTAGGAGAGGCGCAACAGTGGGACAGAAGGTCTTGTAAAACAAGGCCGTATAGCCGTCCGGGCCCGGGGCCTTGCCGTGTTTCAGCCGTGCAATAGCGGAGATGACTTCCTCCACGTGAATATCCCTCTCCAGGTGGGTCGCCTGGGCGGGGTCCAAGGCCGAGAGGGTCACTGATTCCAGATAGGCCTCAGCCTCTCCCGGTGGGGAGGGCTCTGCAGCGTACAGCGCCTCGTAAAAGGCACGGAAGGAGTCCGCCACCTCCGCGTCACCGGAAACCGGGACCCCGTCTGCTCCCACTAGCTCCTTCACGACGTTGCGTTGCTGCGCAGCCCTGAGCTGGTGGGCCAGGAGCTTACCGCACCTATCTCCGCCGGTGTAAAAGGCATGTTTCAGGCGCAACGCCGCATACTCCGCCCGGTCCAGGTCCAACGCAGAGAGAAGTTTCCGCGCCGCCTTCAGCTGCCTCCAAACACGAGGCGCCCCCGTCCGGCGGTGAACTTGCTCAAGTTCCCTGACCTGTGCCGTTAATTCCTCCCTCTTGCGTTGACGCTCCTTGTTCTCCGCCGAGGAGATGGAGATAAACTCCCCTCTGATGACCGCTTTCAGAGCTGCCCACTGCGTTGCCAGGGACGTATCGGGGTTGCTGTTGTGGATCAGGTACTCTTGAATAACCTCCTCCACTCGCTTCACCACCGATTTCTTATGGAGAAGCGTGTCCCGAAGCCGCCACATCCCTCTGGAGGGGGGGGCCGCCGGCCAGGCAAAAACTCCGGAAACCGGCGCATGGTCGGACAGGGACAAAACCCCGATGTCAGCCGCCGTGGCGGCGAAGCGGAGCGGGCCACTCACCAAGAGGTAATCCAACCGCGAGTAAGTGCGGTGTGCGTGGGAGAAATATGAGTAGTCCCTATCGGCGGGGTGCATGATGCGCCAGAGATCATGCAGATCCATCTCTGCGATCTGGTCCTGTACCGCTCTAGAAAGCTCCCCCGTCTGCGGAAAGCGCTGGGCCGACCTATCTAAGGTGGAGTCAAAGACCATGTTCAAGTCTCCCCCCAAGATGACGTGGCGGTCGGGCGAGGCAGTAACGTCTACCAACACAGATTCCAGGAAGCGATCCTGGTGGTCATTTGGGCTGTATACGGAACCAACCGTAAAGGCAACACCCCCCAGACGCATGCGATACACTAGGAGCCTCCCCTTCTGCTCGGCATGTTTATATAGCACCTCACCTCGGAAGGAGCTGGCTAGAAGAATGGCCACCCCTGCAGTCTTAGTCGCCGCAGAGGAAAAGAGTTGCGTGGGAAACTTGGCAGAGCGCAGCCTATGGCAATCTTTAGAGAGTAAATGGGTTTCCTGCAGGAGGCAGATATCCGCCTGCGACCCTTCTAGCAGGGAAAGAATTGCCCTATGCTTCACAGGGTTGTTCAGACCCTTAACATTAAGGGTCACTACTTTCAGGGGCGGCATCACTCCCAGGGAAGCAAAGCGCTGTGCAGCAAGCTCGGGATCAGTGGAAGGGGCGCGCGGGGCAGGGGCGCAGGGAAGGCCAGAATCGGCTCCGCATATGTTCGGACGGTATCGGACGGGACCCCCCCAACACCAAACCAGCTTCGAAACCCCCCCAAAACCAACCCATGGCAACCAGCCAAAACCAAAAACAAGAAAAAACACCCCATAGTCTCAGTCCAGCCCAAATGGGCGAGTCTGCAGAAAACAGTCAAGTGGACGTTCAGCCACACACCTCCAACCTCACCCCCCCAACCCCCAGCCCCAACCCAGCATCGAAGAAGCTAAGAGTCTCTCCCCCCGGAGAAAAGTTAGGCCGTCTGGGCCACGCCATTAGATTCAGGCAAGTTCCTGTCCGCAGTCCTCAGGGCCTCCGCCATATCCGCCCTGATGGTGGGGGAGTCAGGGCGACTCGCTGGTGCTGACGATTGGCGCCTCCTCGATCTCCGTCGGCCTCGCCGCTCGGGGCGCCTCCATGCGGGTGTCGCCCCTTCTTCCTCTGTAGCTGTGAGTCCCAGCACCCCACAGACATCTTGTAAGGAGCGCAGCTGATGTAGCACCCCATTCCATCGGAAAATAAGACGGAAGGGGTGACCCCAGGAGTAGTTCGTCTCATGCTCTCGCAGAAAGTCTGTAGCAATGCGGAAAGACCTGCGCTTCTGCAGTGTGATGGCGGACAGGTCTTGATAGAGCGCCACGGGTCGTTCTCGGAAGGACAGCGGCTGCTTCCTGCGGGCCTCTGTCATAATGCGCTCCTTTAGGGGAAAATCCGGCAGGAATGCCAGGATATCAGGTGGGGGTGCCGATGATTGGCGCTGGCGGCCCACTCTGTGTGCTCTGTCTATGCGGATCGGGAAGTCCGCTCCTTCTCCCAAGATGTCGCGGAACAGGTCCTGCAAATAGGCCACTAGGTCCGCACCCTCATCCGCGGACGGAACGCCCCGCACCCGGACATTATTCCGCCTGGATCTGTTCTCGAGGTCCTCCGAGTGGGCCTGGAGCTCGACACACTGCTCCCGTAGGCGGAGGACGTCCTGCTGGAGATGAACTATCTCCTCGTCGCGGCGCTGGGCCGCCGTTTCCACCGTGTCGACTCGTTCGCCCAGGCCTTCGATTTCTCTCCGCACTTTCCGGACCTCTCCCGCCACCTCGGTCTTGAGAGTCTGAAATTCCTCCTTGAGGGAGCTGAATAAGTCCTCCATGAAGGACCTCGTGACAGGCGGTTCGCCCCCGGTGGCGTCCGTTGAGGCTCGGGAGGACCCCGGGGATGGCTGCGCCCTGTCGCGTAGTTGCTGGGCCCTGCCGAGCATGTCCGGCAAAGTGCGATCTCCCCGCGTTGCGCCTCGTCTTCCGGCCATCCTGGCCTCCGCGGTAGTCGAGGCCCAGAGCCGGCCATTGTAGACGCGCCCAGGCGCTCGTGGGCACCAGATGCGAAGTCCTCACCGAGGACAAGGGTAGTGCGTCACAGGCGACAAAATGGCGGCCCGGGTCAGGGCGAGACGACCACCGGGCCAGGCAGGGCGGTCAGCAATGTCCGAGTCGGAGGCCTTCAGCCGTGTGCCCCCAGGGAGGACAGCAGATGTGTAGGTGCCAAGAGAAACCCAGGCGCCCGTATGACCAGGGCGCGGGCGAGGGTCACCAGCATTAGTTCGGCAAAGACAAGATGGCGGGAGGGTAGAACCCAGGATGCCAGCCCAGACCAGCCAGTCTATAGGCGACCCTCAAATGGCCACGGGTCGGGGAAGTGCGAACCCAATGTCTCCCAGTACCATCGGCCAAGACGCCCGGCCCGGGCTCCGCTCAGACTTCACTGTTCCACTCCTCCAGGCTCGGGGTCCGCAAGGCGTCACACTCCGATACCCATGGCGGGGGAGTAGATTGTCGTCGCAGGGCAGGGGTCTGTCGTCTAGCGATGGTCCCGACCACCAGGGCGCCGGTCAGGAAGCCTCCACACTCCGCGAAGTCCGTCGAGTCCGTCCCCCGGGATCTCCAGCTTTCAGCACTCGACTCCGCCGAGGCGCGCGGACAGCGCCGCAGTATGCTCCGCCTCCAGGCCCTTCTCCTCGGGGCGACCCAGGCTCCCTTTCTCGGTTCGATCGTTGAACAAACTTTTAGGGGACTTCCCCCGGGGCAACAGAAGTCAAAGTGGTATCAAAACGTGCCCCAAGAACTCCGGCACAGTTCTCTCGCCCGCAGTGCGACCGCGGGGGGAGAGAAGCGCAGGAATCGGGGCTCGAGCTGAGCCGGGCCGGAGGAGCTACGCGAGGAAGCGTCCGCTCACCCCGCCATCTTGGCCACGCCCTCCCTTCTGCTCGGTTTTAAAGTTCCAAAACTCCACACTTAGAAGAATTTCCAAGTGAAACCAGTCAATGTTAGCCTATGGAAGAAAATTCAAGTTACTGGTAAGTACGGTTAGAATTACTTTTCAGGATCAGTACTGGGCTCAAAGATGAAGCACTGAGGTCTCTCCTGATAACAGGTGAGTAAATCAGAATTCGTAGTTTGGCTGATTTTACTTTGGTCCACTATATATAGAGCCACTTTCCTACACCAGACCACCCCGTCACCACTGTCTAAACGCGCCCTGTGTCAGTTTTAATTTGGGAGATTAAGTCCCCTTGAATACTGAGGGTCCCTGGGACCCAAGTAGCCTGCTACGTACCTCCAGTAAGTGCCACAGAGCTGCATTGCAGAGAGGTGTAAAAAGGGGTACGCCCTGGGCCACCTCTCTGCAACGCAGGGCAGTGGCGCTTACTGGAAGCACCTGGTGGGCTAGTTAGGACCCAGGACACTGCAGGAGCCGGCCCTGGGGGGTGGTGGTCCCCAGGGCCTCAACAAGGCTCCAGGAGGGGGGCGGAGTGGCCCCCCCCTCCCACATTATACAAAGCCCCGGGAGGTAGTGGTCATTGGGGAGTGTGGGGGGCTTGAGCCTCCCACACACGGTATTTAAAAAAAAGTTCAGGGGATGGCGGTCCGTGGGCCTGGGGGGACTGAGTCCCCTTCGGTGGTGGTCCCTGGAGCTGCGGGGGGCCGTGAGCCCCCACCTATATTATGTTAAAGCCCCAGGGGGTGGTGGCCCCTGGGGCAGTGTGGGGGTGATTGGGCCCCCCACAATCTTTTTTCATCATTCCCCCGGGATTTGGCCCCCCGGGGGCTAATTAGCATTGAAGCCCGGGAGCCCGCGTTTCGTTTTTTTTTTTGATCGGCAGGATCCACGCAGGATGCTGATTTTTTAAAACAAGAAATTTTTTGGGGGGGCCTTGGGGGTCCTTGTGGGACCCCCTGAACAGGCCTAGGGGAGCAGGGTATTTCTACCCTGCCCCCTTTTCGTGTTTTGCTTATTTTTTTAATAGGTTTCTTGTGCCTCGGTTCTACTGGGGCACAAGATGGCTGCCAACACTTCCTGATTTGGAGTGTTGACAGCCAATTAGAATACAGCTTATGCACGGCAGGGTGTGCTTAAGGTGCGCAGATCCACTGTGGCCATAGATATATATGTACTTTTAATTGTCATTTTCTCAGGAACTACTGAACAGATTTACAGCATTTAAGCAAAAGGCACGAGTCTGAACTAAGGACTACCTCTTTGCCATATTTGGTGTAATTCCGTTCAGCAGTTCGGGCAGTAGCCGCGATGAGCGGTTCCTATGGAAAATTGCATGGGAAATAAACATTTTGGGACCCCCCTTTTTCTCGGCCCCTGCTTCACGAATCAGCCTGAGACTTCCAGGATAGAAGTGGCCATTAGTTTTGAAAATGTCGCGAAGATTCGTCAACCGGCGCCAAAGTTATTCCAAATAGAATGTTGCGGATTTCCTATGGAAAATAGGTCCACTCTATAACTACCTACTGGCACGTTTTAAGTTGGGGAATTAATTCTCTTTCAATACTGAGGGTCCCTGAGGGCCAAATAGCCCAACAGGTATCTCCAGTATGCGCCAGGGAGCTGTGTTCCAGACAGGTATTCAGCGGCCACGCTCCTTTTTACACCTCTCTGCAACGCAGCTCTGTGGCGCCTGTTGGAGGTACCTAGTGGGCTAGTTGGATCCTAGGGACCCTTAGGATTGAAGGGGACTTAATCTCTCAAATTAGAATGGCCACAGGGCACGTTTACACAGTGGTGAAGGGAGGGGATGGGGCCTGAGGTGATGTGTGCAAACACGCACTGTGGCACGTTTTAAGTAGGGGAAAAAATTCCCCTTATATCCTGAGGAACCCCGGGGGCCAAGTAGCCCACCAGGTGCTTCCAGGAAGCGCCACTGCCCTGCTTTGCAGAGAGGTGGTGCAGGCCGTGCCCATTTTTACATCTCTCTGCCACCCAGCTCTGTGGCGCTTACTGGATGTTCCTAGTGGGCTAGTTGGACTCTAGGGACCCTCAGGAATGAAAGGGGGTAATTTCCCCAACTTAAAACACGCCACAGGGCGTGTTTGCACAGTGGTGAAGGGAGGGGATGGTGTAGTCCAGTATATATACTGGACCGAAGTAAAATCAGCCGAACTACAAATTCTGATTTACTCACCTGTTATCAGGAGAGACATCAGTGCTGCATCTTTGAGCCCAGTACCGATCCTGAAAAGTAATTGTAACCATACTTATCAGTAACTTGAATTTCCTTCCATAGGCTAAGATTGACTGGTTTCACTTGGAAATTCTTCTAAGTGTGGATTTTTGGAACTTTAAGATATTCCTCTAAAATCAGCCGAACTACGAATACCGATTTACTCACCTGTTATCAGGAGAGACCTCAGTGCTGCATCGTTGAGCCCAGTACTGATCCTGAAAAGTAATTGTAACCATACTTATCAGTAACTTGAATTACCTTAAATAGGCTAACATTGACTGGTTTCACATGGAAATTCTTCTAAGTGTGGAGTTTTGGAACTTTAAAATATTCACCTAAAATCATCCAAACAACGAATTCCGATTTACTCACCTGTTATCAGGAGAGAACTCAGTGCTGCATCTTTTAGCCCAGCACTAACCCTGAAAAGTAATTCTAACTGTACTTACCAGTATCTTGTCTTTCCTTCCATAGGAATCCTTTGTCTGGTTTTCACCAGAAAAGTTTCTATTTTCACAAACTACAAATATTCCTTAAAAGTCGCCTGTATGACTTAAACACATTCTTTCAACAGTTTACAGGAGATGCACCAGTGCTGGATGCAAGTTCTACCACTGAGTAAGAAAAAGTAACAATAACACTACTTACCTGCTAAGTGAATTTCCTCCCATAGGATAATATTGGTGATTCTTTGTGAAAAAGTTTCTAAGTGTGAACTTTTTTTTTTGTTTGATCCTCATCATCTACCCTGGTTGCACCGTTAAGGTCAAAACAGAAAGCGACACACCGCCTCAGAAAGCTGGATAGGTGAATCAGTGTTACCACTGGGTCGCCTAATCAGTGAAATCACGATCTCAAAGACCCACAGTCCGTAACTATAAGGGCACTGGTTTGCTGCACAGGTAGATCGAAATCAACAGGTCAGGGTATGCCAGCAGAGATAGGGAGTGAGGGGGACCAGAAGCAGCGTAATCATTGGACCAAATAGGGGGGGAAAAAACATGTGGTTCAAAGTTAGTTCCATTTCATAAGGTGCCAAAAAGCTCTCGTGTTTACGTTCCCTGGTCTCAATAGATCAAGTTTTGAGATCTGCAACATCGATTTCTGCCAGTTAGAAAGGGATGGTGGTGTAGGGTCCTTCCATTTTTTACAAATTTCTCTTCTGGCCAGAAGAGTAGAATAAAAGAGAAGATATTTAGAAGAGCCAGTAACCCCCTCCATAGCTCCGAAAATTACCAATACAGGATTTATCATGATCTGGCAACCCAGGGAGGTTGAAAGTACAGTACCAATAGAGTCCCAAAATTGAGACAAGAGAGGACACTTATAGAACATGTGTAAATCCGTGGCCGCTGTTGCCCCACACCTTGCACAGGCAACCGGTCGATCTATGGAAAATTTTGAAAGCCTTTGTGGCGAGTAGTAGGACCTGTGTAAGGAAAAAAGATGGTTGCGTCGACGCCACGCTGATTTAACTATTTCCCATAATATCTGAAAAGAGTTGAACCAAAAACTTTTCACATCGAGGTCTGTAAAAGTACTCCCCAGATATTTTTGGGCAGCTTGAATTCGCTGTCAATCTCCTCCAACATTAAGTGGTACCAGAATGATATCTCCTTTTTTGCCGGAGTTTTATCTAATAGTTGGAATTATAAATGATTACCATACCCTGGTAGAGGTCTGAACTTGACGGTGGATTGTGCATGAGCTCAACTTGCAACTTGTAAGTATTTAAACCTCGCCAGATTAGGGCCTATTTTAATGCTCAATGAAGCCCGTCGACAAACAAGTCACCCCAGACTTCAAGCCCGACCTCTCTGAAAGGCAAAGCAAGGCTGTCCTTGAGCCAGCTAGGGCCCCTGGTAAATCCCCAAAATGAGCCTTGCTAGAGAAGTATCCTAGTTTATTGGAACTTCTAACCTTGGTCCAAGTTGTGGCCATACCCTGCAAAACCTTCAGTTTTATTTTTTTGAAAAATTTGGGGTCCCCAAATTTAAAAAGAAACCCATCCTGTGCTAGGTTTGCCCCACTAAGCATTGGACTAAACATACAACCAATCTCAATATTAATAGGTGTTTTCAAAAGCATGCGGGAATGGGTGAGTTGGAATGCCCATGCGTACAGTTGGAGATCTGGGGCTGCTAGCCCCCACCTTCTGTCTACGGCGCCTCAGCTTTTTCCAGGCTATTCTAGAATTACGCTGGGCCCAAATGAAAGAATTGATGGCGCTCTGTAGTTTAATTAAAAGTGATGATTCAAAATAAAGAGGAATAGTATTAAATAAAAAGGTGATCTTCGGCAATATGGTCATCTTTATAAGGTTAACCCTTCCCAGAATGGACAAGGGCAATGCTGACCAGGAATTCATGTCTCCGGCATTCTTTAGCTATAACAGAGAAGTTGGTCTCAACAATTTTGTCAACATCTTGGACGATTTCTATACCCAAGTAACGCATTTTTGAGCTGGGCTGGGCCCCCACAACTAAATCATTATGATTCCAGGTCATAATCTCAGTTTTAGAGGCATTAACCTCGTATCCTGAGATCTCTCCGAAGTCTATGGCCATTTAATAACTGAAAGGAGTGCTGTACTTAAATCTGAAATAAAAATCAGAATATCATCCACGTACAGAGCAACCCTTTTCTCCCATACCCCATACCTCAAAGGCTTGATGTTAGTATCCTCCCGCAACCGTTGGGCGAAGGGTTCAATATACAAATCGAACAAGAGGGGGGAGAGTGGGCAGCCCTGACGCGTTCCCCTGGTGATGTTAAAAGGGTCGGCCAGTACTCCATTAACCAAGAGACAGGCTGAAGGATTTTGATAGAGTAATCCTACTGCTCGGCGAAAATCTTCTCCCACATTGAACTTACCCAAGACCCCAACAGGTATGCCCAGTTCACCCTGTCAAAGGCCTTGGTAGCGTCCAACGTAAGAACTGCCTGGGGCAAACCGGAAGATGATGCAATATCAATTGCCCCTATTAGATCGTAAGTCAACTCAAAGAGTTGCCGACCCCTAACAAAACCTCTCTGGTCTTTATTTAAAATGTCACCCGCAACCATACCTAACCTGTTGGCCAATATTGAAGCAAAGATTTTATAGTCCGCATTTAAGATGGAAATTGGACAATATGACCCGCAAGAAGATGCTGCTTTACCAGGTTTTAGGATTAAAGTTATTGAAGCTTTATCCCAGGAGGTTGAAGGTGACATCCCATCCTCAAGAATTTGATTAAATGAGGAGGTCAAAAATGGTACAATCGCTTGCTCTAAAAGCCTATAAATTTCTGCAGGACAGCCATCAGGTCCTGCCGCCTTTCCTGACTTGCTACTCATAATAGCTTTCTTGATCTCATCCTGTGTAATCGCCTGATCTAAAAACGCCAATTGCTCAGAGGTCAGTGATGGCAAAGAAGTCTTGTTTAGCCACTCCGCAATAAAATCTTGGTTAATATCCTTATCCTCCTTGGATATGCTTTGAAAAAAAGATCGAAAAATTGTTCTAATTTCTTCACCCGAAGATTAAACCACATTATCAAGGGTAATTGAGAAAATGTTGTTCCGGACCTGATCGGTCTTAGACTTCCAGGATAGGAGTTTCCCTGCACCTTCCCCGTATTCAAAATGGGCGATTTTACTACTCTTCCCATCTTTGTAATACAAGCACGGAATCCAGATCTCCCTTGGCTCGAACCAGCTTGTCTTGTAGCTCTTGCAATAAGATAGGCGAGACAGATGACTGTAAGTTAATTTCTCTTTGGAGCCTGCCTATTTCAGCCTCCCTTGAAGATACCTCCTCTCTGTACATCTTTCTCATGCGAGAGACCTTACTAGTAATTTGGCCCCTAAGAAAAGCCTTCAAAGAATCCCATACAGAACCTGGGTTGGCAGTGCCAGTATTAAGGTCCAAAAAACACTTGCTTTCATTTACCAAAAAAGCGATTGCATCTTGTTTTGAAAGCAGTGAACGATCAAACGACCAACTTCTAGGGGCTGCTTGAGGGAGGCCTGTCGTTACCATTGATATTGCCGAATGATCCGACAGATGTGAAGGGAGGTAATTAATGTTTTTTACCACACTTTTCAATGACTGACTGATCAAAATATAGTCAATCCTGGATTCATGTCGATATTTATGGTTTCGAAATGAGACACCCATCTGTTGACCAGACATTATCCTCCAGATGACTAAATAATCATACTGTTTCATATTGGCCAACAGGAGAGACCTGGTTTTAGAAGGGGTCAATGCCCGATTGTGTGGGGTCAAGAACTATATTAAAATCGCCCGCAAATATAATAGGTTCCGAAAAAGAAAGCTAATGAGAAAAAACAGAATCCAAGGCCGAAGGATCATCCACATTCAGGCCATAATAAGCAACAAAAGTGATTTGTGCCCCTACAATACTAACTGTGGATATGGCCCACCTACCACCTTGATCTGTTAATTTGGATACCAAGCGGGCTTTTAAAGATTTTTTAAACAGAATTGCAACTCCTCTGCTATTTGCTAATTGTGTTGTGGTGATAAAAAAATCAATCCACGGATTCTTCTTTACCAGATCACGCAATTCTAGTTCTGCCAAATGGGTATCCTGGAGAACAATGACCTGCGCATCACAGTCATAAAGGTATTGCAAGATCTTATCCCTTCTAGACTTTGTAGGGAGGCCATTGATATTCCAGGAAAGAATCCGCAGACTATTCATAGAAAATCCACAACTTTCCTAACACCCCAGAAATACCATGTTCATCTGGGAAGAAACCACACATTATTAACACAACCAAGCCAGGGATCACCTTAAAGCAAAAAAAGTAATCTGGTAACACCAGGAAAGAAATGAGGAATTAAAAAAATAATTTCCCCTGCAACACCCTCCCACTTAACCCGTGACCCAAACTACCCCCTCCCCCCTGGGAAACCCTTGCACTATCTATCCGGAACATGTCCAGAAGATAGTGCCCCTTTCTGAGCACTATTAGCGAAAAAATTACAGAGAGCCCGAGATAACTAAGAGGTATCTTACGGATATCTAAATGGATTCAGGATTACAGGATTTCTATTTTTTTCTTTTTTTTCCCTTTGTTTCCCTTTCCTCCCCCAAGAGTTTACCCACTGCCTTAGAAGAAGAAGAAAAGAACAGAGTGGGGAACCTCTTCTTCATATCATGTATTATAACATGTACTAATGTTCCCAGATCCTCTAACCAAAATAAGAAATAGAGAGACAGAAGCAATACATTTAGAAATAATTAGGATATTTATTTATTTATTTATTTATTTATTTATTTATTTATTGTGTTTTCTATAGCGCGAACATGACCTTGTACAGGGTATCAGAGCGCTTTACATGGTCTTACAACAATCCAAACCCTACATATTCCGAGTCATTACTGATTTGAAACAATTAGAATTACAAAAGGCATAGTTAAATATATAGTATTCAAACAGAATTCTCGATGATCCTTATTGCCCCAAGCCAACAACAACTTGTCTGCCACTTGAACTGATTTTATGTTGTACATTTTATTATTGTACATGATCTTTAATGCGGCTGGGAATTTAAGCTGAGCAGAGGCACCTAACTGCTTGAAGGCATCTAATCTCCTACCCAACTCCCATTGTTTATTTAGGGTTACCCTAGAGAGATCTGACCTTACTTGGAAACTATAGCCTTTTCCACTCAAGGACTTCTGCTTAAGGGCCTGACTAAGGATCATCTCCTTAATAGAGTAAGTATGAAAGTTGAAAAGGATTTTCCTAGGTTTTGTTCTCTGCAGACTTTTCCTAAAGGGATCCCTATGGATTCTTTGGATATCCATGATCAAAACTTCCACTGTCTGTTCAAGATGTAGAGAATCTTTTAAGAGCGTGATATTATACTGTTTTATATCAGAGTCCTCACTCTCTTCAGGGACGTTAAGGATGCAAAGATTGTTGCGCCTCGCATTATTCTCTAAAATCTCCATTCTCTCAGAGAGGGCAAGATCCTCTTGTTTAAGGTGCACAATGTCTGTCTTGGTCTGGTCTAGATATAGTGAAAGTCCTGCCACAGTTTCTTCAAAAGCCATAGTCCTGGAGTTGAGACTATCAATCTTGTTATCGAGGGACTCACAAAAGTTCCTTATTTCTGACTGGTTGGCTGCGGAAACCTCAAACCCCTTTTTTATTTCCAAAGACAAAGATACAAACATGGATTGTAGTGAGATCTCAGTTGAAGTAGTAGTAAAAATAGACTTGCGTTGTGGGCCTGTTGCCAATAAAGCCAATCCATCCTGAAAAACATCCCCGAGTCTGATGGATCTAAGTCAGCTAGAGACTCTAGAGACTCTGGGGCCTGAACCGCCTGTTGCTGTAAATCACTCTGGTTCACCTGATCCACTGACCTGTTTTTGGCTTCGATTCCATTTTTCAACTCCTGTGTATAATCCAGAGCCATATTGTCAGAAGGTGCATTGTTCTCACCAGTTACAATGCCCTCTAGGTTAATTAGAGACATGGGGCAAGGGCCCAGGCTGGGGCTGGTCAAAGGGGAATATTAAGCTCAGACAGTGGAAGCTCTTTTGCTAAGTCAAGAACTTGAGGAACCACCTTAAAATAAGATCTTAAAGAAGAAGTAATTGTCGCATTTGTGCTTGAACCCAAAATAGCAGCTTTACTGACTTTTGCTGACTTACCCCCATTTGAGCGCTTGGCTATAACTTCAGCACTTACAAAGGAGGAGGATTTACTCCTATTTCTAACTTCCACCCCAACAGAACTGTGACCCAGCCCTTGTATCCAACTGTTTGTGCCCTTAGTTGTATCTGATGGAGATAATCTCTCCTTGTTACCTTCATGTATCCCAATCTGGGATTTTACACATAAATCAGGCTCATTTTTAGTTGTTAAAGAGAGGTCAGTATCCCCCTCAGTAAGAGTTTCTCGTACCTTAGGACAGTTCTTCACTTTTGCGCCACGTTTACCTTTCTTCCGTGCTCCTGGAACTGCTTTTGGTGAGGCCAAGCGAGCCGGAACGTCTCGTGCCCTCCCCTTCTCTGCGCTCACCTTAGCAGTGCAATCTTTATCTATCTGTAGCCCTTGTAGCCCTTGAAGCTCCGTACAACTATCGTAGCCAGCACACTCCGCGGTGCCTCGAGTAGCCTGCAGCAGGCTCCGGATCCGTCTCCCCTTACGGAGCTCCAGGGTGGCCGAGCCCCAATGCAGCAGACCCCGCTTCTTGTCTCTGCAGCAAACGCGTAAAAACTGCCACCTCAAAGCACATGGAGGATCAGGCTGGGGGCACAATCGCTGGAAAACCGCCCCACGAGTAAGGGGCGGGTCCGAATGAATCCGCCAAACGAAGCCTCCACTGCTCCGCTCCGCCACAGCTGCCAGCTGCCAAACACTGAACCTGCAACGGGCAGAAAACAAACAGCACGCCCCGGTCGGTTCACTGAAAAAAGAAACCCTCAAAAGAGACAGGTAGTGATGATATTTCCTTCGCTAATCACATCTCTTAGTGTCTCGATACATGGGTGAAAAAATACAAACTACGCGCACCCGATCCCGGAGCACTACGGCAGCTAGCTTGCTGCCGCCATGTTTCCTCCGCTGCTCCAGTGTGAACTGGTCTGCCACTTGAACTGATTTTATGTTGTACATTTTATTATTGTACATGATCTTTAATGCGGCTGGGAATTTAAGCTGAGCAGAGGCACCTAACTGCTTGAAGGCATCTAATCTCCTATCCAACTCCCATTGTTTATTTAGGGTTACCCTGGAGAGATCTGACCTTACTTGGAAACTATAGCCTTTTCCACTCAAGGACTTCTGCTTAAGGGCCTGACTAAGGATCATCTCCTTAATAGAGTAAGTATGAAAGTTGAAAAGGATTTTCCTAGGTTTTGTTCTCTGCAGACTTTTCCTAAAGGGATCCCTATGGATTCTTTGGATATCCATGATCAAAACTTCCACTGTCTGTTCAAGATGTAGAGAATCTTTTAAGAGCGTGATATTATACTGTTTTATATCAGAGTCCTCACTCTCTTCAGGGACGTTAAGGATGCAAAGATTGTTGCGCCTCGCATTATTCTCTAAAATCTCCATTCTCTCAGAGAGGGCAAGATCCTCTTGTTTAAGGTGCACAATGTCTGTCTTGGCCTGGTCTAGATATAGTGAAAGTCCTGCCACAGTTTCTTCAAAAGCCATAGTCCAAGAGTTGAGACTATCAATCTTGTTATCGAGGGACTCACAAAAGTTCCTTATTTCTGACTGGTTGGCTGCGGAAACCTCAAACCCCTTTTTTATTTCCAAAGACAAAGATACAAACATGGATTGTAGTGAGATCTCAGTTGAAGTAGTAGTAACAATAGACTTGCGTTGTGGGCCAGTTGCCAATAAAGCCAATCCATCCTGAAAAACATCCCAGAGTCTGATGGATCTAAGTCAGCTAGAGACTCTAGAGACTCTGGGGCCTGAACCGCCTGTTGCTGTAAATCACTCTGGTTCACCTGATCCACTGACCTGTTTTTGGCTTCTATTCCATTTTTTCAACTCCTGTGTATAATCCAGAGCCATATTGTCAGAAGGTGCATTGTTCTCACCAGTTACAATGCCCTCTAGGTTAATTAGAGACATGGGGCAAGGGCCCAGGCTGGGGCTGGTCAAAGGGGAATATTAAGCTCAGACAGTGGAAGCTCTTTTGCTAAGTCAAGAACTTGAGGAACCACCTTAAAATAAGATCTTAAAGAAGAAGTAATTTTCGCATTTGTGCTTGAACCCAAAATAGCAGCTTTACTGACTTTTGCTGACTTACCCCCATTTGAGCGCTTGGCTATAACTTCAGCACTTACAAAGGAGGAGGATTTACTCCTATTTCTAACTTCCACCCCAACAGAACTGTGACCCAGCCCTTGTATCCAACTGTTTGTGCCCTTAGTTGTATCTGATGGTGATAATCTCTCCTTGTTACCTTCATGTATCCCAATCTGGGATTTTACACATAAATCAGGCTCATTTTTAGTTGTTAAAGAGAGGTCAGTATCCCCCTCAGTAAGAGTTTCTCGTACCTTAGGACAGTTCTTCACTTTTGCGCCACGTTTACCTTTCTTCCGTGCTCCTGGAACTGCTTTTGGTGAGGCCAAGCGAGCCGGAACGTCTCGTGCCCTCCCCTTCTCTGCGCTCACCTTAGCAGTGCAATCTTTATCTATCTGTAGCCCTTGTAGCCCTTGAAGCTCCGTACAACTATCATAGCCAGCACACTCCGCGGTGCCTCGAGTAGCCTGCAGCAGGCTCCGGATCCGTCTCCCCTTACGGAGCTCCAGGGTGGCCGAGCCCCAATGCAGCAGACCCCGCTTCTTGTCTCTGCAGCAAACGCGTAAAAACTTCCATCTCAAAGCACAGGGAGGATCAGGCTGGGGGCACAATCGCTGGAAAACCGCCCCACGAGTAAGGGGCGGGTCCGAATGAATCCGCCAAACGAAGCCTCCACTGCTCCGCTCCGCCACAGCCGCCAGCTGCCAAACGCTGAACCTGCAACGGGCAGAAAACAAACAGCACGGCCCGGTCGGTTCACTGAAAAAAGAAACCCTCAAAAGAGACAGGTAGTGATGATATTTCCTTCGCTAATCACATCTCTTAGTGTCTCGATACATGGGTGAAAAAATACAAACTACGCGCACCCGATCCCGGAGCACTACGGCAGCTAGCTTGCTGCCGCCATGTTTCCTCCGCTGCTCCAGTGTGAACTGTAAAAAAAAAAAAATACAATAATATTCCTTAAAAATGACTACTGTAACCAAAACACATTTGCTCAACTGTTTACAGGAGATGTCCCAGGACTGAGTCTAGGATCCAGTACTGTGATTAGAAAAGTACTCCATAAAGTAACTAATTGCATTTAACTAGAAATTCCCTTTGAGTTCAATGTTGCATTGTGTTTGAAATTGTGTTGCCCATTGCAACAACTGTAACTACTGTACTTAAAAGTCTATTGCCTATTTGCAAAGTGTTTAAACTAAAGTAATTCATTCTGAGAAAGTATATTTTGTAATGTAATGTATAATGTAATTATAATGTAATTAAAAAAATAAAATATCTAACAATAAATAGTTTAAAAAAATGTTGTAAATCAGTATTAAAAAATAAATATAACAATTAATACATTTAAAAATTGTCATTTACTAAACCTTTGAAATTCACTGAAAAAAACCATAGGTTTCAGACATGTTATAATTAGGAATGTACATTTAAAAAACCTTCGAAATTCACAGAAAAAAACATAGGTTTCAGGGGTGTTGTAGTTAGCTCGACATTTTAGTCGTACAAAACCATTGAAATTCCTCCGTTATAGTTAGTTGTACTAACTATAACTCGCGCACCCACAATCCACTGCTGATGACATCACATTTTACATCACTCATGACATTGTCAGTGACATCACTCATGACATCACTGATGACATCTCAAATTACATCACTGATGGATTCCTTAAGGGCTTATTTCTTTTTGGTTCAACATAATCTATTATATATCCTCTAGCTGTGCTTTAAAAGCACCCAATATAAAATAAAAAGAAGTCTCAGAATTTATATTATTATCAAAGAAATCTGTGAGGACAAGTTCAAATTGTTCTATACATTTTTTTGTCTCTTACCAGACTATTATGAAATCTGGAGAATAAAAAGTATATTCCATGTCACCCGGATTGTAAACCTTCCATACAGCAATTAGCCCTCGAGACAGAATGGAGTTTATAATTGCCTTTGGCATTTTATTGAGTACATATTTGACAGTAGAGTTTCTGTCTGTAGGGACCCATAAGTTGATTACAATCACCTCCAGCTCTAAAGTAAGTATTTGAACATGACAATAACATACTAGAAATCTGTTCCCAAAATTGAACATCTATACTGGTGAGACCGTATATATTAAAAATTGGGAAATTTCTCATGCTAACAGTCAATTACTCTTAACTGTATTTTGGAAGTGTCTTGTTGAAATCTTCTGTCTCTTCAAACATTTTCAAGTTTCCTTGCAATGATACTTTCAATTAAGGTTCATAAGCAAACTCTTTTTAGTAGAAAAAAAGGACAAAGGTTGGAGACACGTCATCAACTTACGAGACCTAAACAAGTTCCTGACTTACAGGCATTTCAAGATGTAGGGCATCCATCTTCTCAGGGATTTACTGCTAGAGAAAGATTGGTTAGTCAAACTAGACCTGAAAGACGCCTACTTCACTATCCCCTTGGCCAAGGTTCATCAACCCTTCCTTCAGTTCCTTTGGAAAAATCACTTATACCAATTTCAAGCACTCCCCTTCGGTCTCTCATCCACCCCTTGGTGCTTCACCAAAGTTATGAGGGTTGTCGTATCTTATCTGAGATCAAGAGGAGTTTATCTAATCATTTACCTCAACGACATCCTTATTATGTCACAAGATCCCCATCAATTGGTTCTAGACCTGACTTTCACAATGAATCTTCTGGAAAATATGGGATTCATCATTAACAAAGAAAAATCATCTTTGATTCCCACAACGTCCATGGAGTTTTTACAATTCACAGTAGACACAATACGTTGTCTTCTCCTTCTCCCCTCAAAGAAAATATCAAAAATAAAAAAGGAAATAAGGTATTTTTTGAAACATCAATACCTATCCCTGAGGGAACTTGCCAGACTCCTAGGCCTTCTATTGTCTTCCATCCAAGCCATATTTCCTGGACCCCTCAATTATCAGGCCTTTCAGAGGACCAAAGCAAGAACTCTGAGATCCGGACTGGGGTACGGAGACCGGATTTGCTTGGATCAAGAAGCCTGTTCAGAATTGAATTGGTGGCTGAACAATCTAGAAGAGGGAAATGGCAAAGCAATCTTTGGCCCAAAACCATGTTTGTTTTGGAATCAGATGCAAGCCTTCATGCCTGGGGAGCTTGTTTTCTCAATCAAAACACTGGTGGTCTGTGGTCTGGAGAGGAATCTCTTCACCACACAAACTTCCTCGAATTGACCTTGTTCATTTAAAAGAGGCTCATTATTACTGTCTCATGGACTTTATGTGTTGCCTTTATTCTGTTTTACAACTTTATCTATTGTGATGTATGCGGCTGCTTGGGTCTGCATTAAAGGAAAAATGCATAATGTTAGCCTCCGTGTCTTTAATGAAATCCAGATTCTCTAGTCATGTTAATATGAGAGTCGCAATTTTGTAGTAAAGTTGCGTGTCATCAGCATACAGATGATATTTCATCCCTGCCTGCTTCAAGATGACAGTCTGGGGTTCCATGAAGAGATTGAAAGGGGAGGGTGATAGCATGGAGCCCTGTATTACTCCGAGATTGACCCGTAAGGGTTTAGAAAGACATGAGTTGATTTTGATTTATTGTGAACAGTGTTGTAAATAAGATGTGAACCATTTTAAGACAGTGCCATTGATTCCAAAGCGACACCTCAGAGATTCAAGCAGGGCTGGGTGATTAACTGTATCAAACGCCACCAAAAGGTCAAGAAGGATAAGTAGGCGAGCGTCTCCCTTATCTAGGGATCTGTGAATGTCATCAGACATATTGAGCATGGCTGTTTCAGTACTGTAGCCTTTTCTGAAGCCGGATTGGAAAGTGTCTAGAAGGGTGCATTTTCGTATATGATGATTAAGTTGCTGTAAGACACATTTCTCCAATGCCTTGGCTAGGAACGGGAGGTTTGAGATAGGTCTGAGGTTGTAGAGATCGTTAGAGTCAGCCCTGGGATTTTGGGGAATGGATGTGATTTGTCCTCGTTGGAGAGAGATCGAAAAACAGCCAGTTGTGAGAGATGTGTTGATGATTAGGGTCCACAACGGGGCAATGATGTGGTTGAGATTTTTTACCATCGTGGATGGGAGGAGGCCATTTGTGTGGGTCAAAGCCTTTGGATTCCCGATTATGTTGAAGACTTCCTTTTCCGACAGGGGATTGAAGTCAGATCAGTTGGCATTGTTTTTCAGTTTAGAATGATTAATGTATCCGTTTGGACCTGTAGGGGTCATTTGGTCAGCAATGGGAACAGAAGGAGGGGCTGTCGTGAGGGCGGTTGAGTCAGAGAGGGAGGGAAGGACAGAAGCCAGAGAGGAAACTTGCAAGAAGGATTGCTCAAGTTTTGGTGACTTTGTCAGAGAAAAAGCAAGATATTTCTTCATGTCATTTATTTGTGGTGGTTAAAATAAGACGGGGGGTCAGACATGGTTGGTCTTTTCACAATGTTAAAGAGTTCTCTGGGTCTATTTTTTGCACAATCTAGTTGGTCACGGAAAAATGAGGCTTTTTCTTTAAAGATGTGCTTTTTGGATGATTGCCTTGTAGTTCTAAGTAGAGCTAGGTGAGTAATCGAGGGGTTTTATCTCTAAGACCTTTCTGCTTGTCTGAGTTTTCTTCTTTCATTGTTGAGGACTGGATTAAACCATGATTTTGATTTAGTAGCTCTCAGTTGTTTTAGTTTTAGCGGGGCCACTTGATCGAGAACAACCGAGATCAATGAGTCGTATTTTGAAGTAAGAGCTTCTGCTGTGTACAAGGGGTGGGAGCTCTAGTAGTTCAAGAATCTTGGATTCAAGTTCAAGAATTGGGACCAGTTTGTTATTTCTGGTTAATTGCTTGGGTTTTTTAGTAACATCAGGGAGGGGTCTGAACGTGGTATTGATATTGAAGGGAATTAAATGGTGGTCTGACCAATCTATAGGAGATATGGAGCTGATGGAGATCAGTTTGTTTTTAGCGACAATTGCATCCAGAGTGGAGCCTTTATTGTGTGTTGGTTCATTACAGAGTTGATTTAGGTTGTTAAGACTCAGAAGGTTCGTAAGTAGTCGAACTGAAGTGTCTTCTGCGTTGTTCCAATGAATGTTGAAATAGCCCAGGTACACATCCTTTGTGCCAGTTAAGGTAAACCGAGTAATAAGGTCAGAGAACTATTCTGCGAAGTGGACTCGGTCACCATGAGGATGGTTGATAGGATGCGAGCCTTTGGTTACATGTTCCACCCCAAGGTATTCAAAGGTCGAGTATTTCGCCTGATTTAACAGAGAGAGTTGGATTTCTATTTTGTGAATAATGGCCAGACCTGCCCTAGTCTTTTTAGGTCTGTCCTGTCTATTGAGAGTTTACCAGGGAGGGGCAGGCATGTCGAGAATAGGAGTGGCGTGTTCATTTAGCCAAGATTCAGTGAGGAAAGCTATATCTATTTCTTCCCTGAGGATACAATCAGCGATATCAGTAGTGTGTTTGGCTGCTGATCTACAGTTTGAATGGTGGTGAGTTGAGCTTGTGGTCTGGGTTTGTTGCTGGTTGAGGGGATTCTATTAGTGCTCACAATAACTGGGATAGTGAGGGGGAGGGATTCTGTTAGTGCTCACAATTACTGGGATATTGAGGCGCGGCTGAGGAGACCTCGTCTGTGGTTTACTAAGGTACGATTCGCTTAGAGCAGCGGCTTCAAGATCAGATAGGGTGTGGAGAGCACGGTGGGGTCTGTGGGACAGACGATCTAAAGGAGTGAAGAGCCAGGGGGACTGTTTGGAGGCCATGGTAGGGGAGCCGGTATGAGGAGGTAACTTATAAGTCTCTGGAGTATGGTTTCTGGATAGTTTCACCTGTCACGTCTAAGGTGAACTATATCGTTAGCCAGTGAGTCAAATTTCTGTTCTGTATGGGACAAGATCTGTGAGAGTGTATTATTGATGCTTACAGCAATGTGTGCAGGAGGCTGCGAGAACAGACCTTGGGGGCTAGGAGCAGAGCATGTTTGGCTATTCGGAAAGCTCCTTACTATGGAGACTAGGCTTGAGGATAGCAAGAGTGGGGTGCAAAGGGACAGAAATGGAGTCAGGGGTTGCGTCTGCAGAGGGTTCAGGAGAGGTAGGTCTAGCGATGAGTCCCGAGTAGATAGGTCTGCTGAGTCTAACGTTGCGATTTGCTACAAGGAGATTGCTGGTTGGGGTGGACAAAGGTGCGGACCCTCCACTGAGCGTTTTTGTGCTGAGTGTTATGGGGGAAGTAAGGTTGCTAGTTGGATCCATGGGTGGCTTGGGGCTGGATGGTGAATTTGAAGAGGGATGAAGGCGGGTCGGTTCAGGTGAGCTTTTCAGGGGTCAGGGGGATGGCGGCAAAAGGAACAGATCACCCTGAGGTGTGAGAGGTTTGAAGAATGACTGAAAGTGTTGATCGAATAGGGAGAGGTGACAGTCGGTCACTTGTATAAGAATGATTCTTAAAAAGGATATATCAAACTCACCTCTAAAAGATGAGGAGGGGGTTGACGTCAGTTAAGTTCCATAGGGTATCTTGATAGTCTTTGACACTTGTAGTAGGAGCAGGAAGGTATTTTTCCATTTTGCTGGTCGTTTGGAAAAGAAGACAAAGTTAGTTTTTGTGGTGCCTTTGGACAGATTGTGGTAGGTATAAATCATTAGAGTTTCCGGGTATTGTTTCATTAATTTGTGTTTGAGGTTCTTTTTCACATTTTTTTGAGATATTAGAAGGGTAATCGATAAACCATGAGTTAGGACCATATCTGACCAGAGCCGTGTCGATAGGTTTGAGGGGTAGCATTGAAATCAACATATTTGTGGCTGGGTTACAGCTGAAATGGTACTACATAAAATGTACGACTAGGATTGCAGGAGATTTCAAATGTACCAGCTCTCAGCATCTCAACACCACGAATGACAAGTCACACTTAAGAATGACCCATGTACGAAAACACATCTCCACTATGTCAAACCCTAAATATCACTGTCAGGCAAGGGCATACTCCTTATACTCTGTAACGCACCAACAATACTCTAGAATTGATTATTATCTAATAATCCTGTCCCTACTAGAAGCATCATAGGTGCAATATCACACTGCCTGGGTATCCAATCATGCTTAAAACATACAATCCGACTCATATGCCATTGCATGGGACACCGTGAAGACATACATTAGCGGGCTTGCAATTAAATACGCCAGTCGACAGTAAAGAACATAACATGCATTTACAGATACCCTTAGGGGTGAACTGGGTTTACTTGAAGACCAACATTCATATCAAATGCAATCATCACATCCAGGAAGTGTGAAGATATTTTGTATTAGATCCCAATAAAAAATCTCTTTATAGTGTGAGAGCCAGCCAACAAATTGGGTTCAATCGATTTTTCAAGCATGAAGCAGGGGATTTCCTAGCAGTCCATTCCCCAGAGTAGACCGACTCTCAATCTACTAGGGGAGTGCAGGACCAGGGTGTTATGTTATATTATGTTATGCAGATTTGTAGCGCACACGGGCACCCTGGAAGGTGTCCGGGCGCTGAGCGGATGTGAGTCAAGGCACAGCTGAGGCCTAGTGGGACTACACACAAAATCCACGTCTTCAGCTGCTTGTGGAATTCAAAGAAGGTAGGAGGAGGCTCCTATGTTGGTAATAGGTTTTTTTCATCCTTTCTATAATACTTCTGACCATTTATAACCACTCAACTGCTAAACATTCTATCAGGTGGTACATTATATTATTAGAAATGTGTCTTTGTGAGTATATGTGTATATATGCACATATATATAGATATATTAAAAAAAATATATGTTTATATAAAATAGAAGTGTTTTTTTTTTGTTACTTAACCATCTAAAAAATATGGTTGAGGGTTAGCCATGAATTTCCACATATTGGTAAAGATGCACTAGTTATCACTACTGTTTAGAGGTCCCACTCCCTGCTTTATTGCCAAAGAGATACTTGTTTTAATGCCTTGACTATTGTCACTGGCTGCACTGCTTGTTGCAAGTTCTACCTTAGAAGCAGGCAAACTCAGCAGCCAGCTTAAAATCTTCGGGGTCTCTTAGAGGCTAAGAACTGCCAAGGGGCCTTTGAGCATGCTTTGGATGAAGTTGTCCTTAACAGAGGCCCCCTTCCTTGTATTCTTTTTATCATTAAAATAGGACCTAAGGGTGTACAGTAAAGATCATTTATCAGCCTTTTTTTATTTGGGTTCAACCTCATTAACTAGAGCAATGCCTCAGGCGCTGAATTTTCCCCATAGAAATCAAAAAGCCATTTCCCCAGAAAATGTTAAGACCAGTTTTACGTTATGAACAACAGAGACACCAGAGACAAACCAAACTGTTGACATATGAAGTGGCTTTACCTAGAAATATTAATTTCTAAAAACATATTAGCAACAGACAAATCTACCTGGACATTACAACCACTAAATGCATCTCTAATGAGTGATTCACAAGGGCTTCACAATCAGACACAAACAAATAACACCAATTAGGAGGGTGCTAGCTGACGTGAAACACCCCAGTGGTTAATCAAGCTTGAGGTTTCGCCGAGAGGCAGCACCGTCTTTCAGCAAAGCACCAGTGCACTTCTTAATTAGCAGGCAATTAACAAGGAATCCATATTCATTATACATTTAATTTGTGCCACTATAAACATTGTGGATCAGTGCGCTGAATCCATGCACAGTTTCTCTTTGGATCTATTTCAGCCCCTTTACCTGTTACCCGCAGGTGTCCAACCAGGAGGTACTGGACGGAGGAGATCAGAGTGAAAAAGGGAAGGTGATGTGTAACAGTGGGAGAAAGGGAGAACGAGGGAGAGAGAAATGACTGAAGAGAGGAATACACAAAATATGATGTGAGGAAAGAAACTGAAGGGCCCAAGAAAAGAGTAGAAGAAGAACTAGGAGAGGGAAGGGGAAAAGGTGGAAGTGAGAATAAGGGGAAGGGAAGACCAATGCTAAGAAAGAGGGAGCAGAAGAAAGGAATGGGGAAAAGGAGGTAGGGAATGAAAGTCACAATAATTGAGAGTTTGAAAAGAGAGTAAACATTGCAAGAGAAGGAAGGAGGGCGAGAAAAAGAGGAAGATGACATAACAAAGAAGGATGAACAGTAGAGGTGGAGAAAAGAGACAGAGGTGAGTTGTTGGGAGAGAGAGCAGAGCAGAGAGAAACACAATGGTATATAGAGAAGGGAATTAATCTGGAAGTAATGAAAGTCAGTATTTCACTGAATCAACTTCCTCTCCAAAGCACCCATAGTCTCAGTAACTGCATCATTATCACTGAAGGTCTTAACAAGTTGAGCCAAGTCCAAAACAGAGGCCGCTTACTTCGGGCCTGCTTCCAATGTCCTACTTCCAGAAAATATCAGTGAGAGGATTGTGCTTCCCCTATCTATACTTCGAATCAAGTAACCTGAATGAAGGTCAGTCCAAGGTTAACCTGTCCCATTGGACTAAGTCACATGATTAGAATAAGAGGGGAAACAGCATTTACAGCGCAGTCTACACTAAGATGTACCTTTACAATGTAGTCTTAACGACGCTTTTGTCTTTACCATGTAGGTTTTAACAACTACTATGGGCCTCATTATGATGTCAGTCTGAGTTGCCTCCGACTGACATCCCTGTGGTTGCTGAACCGACCGACCTCCGGGAGATGGTCCCCAAGCTGCAATTACGATGCGACTGCATATTGTGCGGTTACAAACTCCCATTTCTCCATGGGAACTTGTGAAGCGGTCGGAAACCCGCTGCAGCACAAGGTCCCATAGAGAAATGGGAGTTTTTGTAAATCCCTTCACCTTGTGGCATTCGCCTCACAGTGCCTGCCACACAATGCAAGGAGTTACAGGGGGCACCATATGGGTACCCATGCCCCCAACCGTAGGTCCAGGGGAGAAGGGGTCCCTGCTAGGGGTTCACAAATTCACTTTCCAATAGACCTTCCATGCCGTAAAGCCTGACATAAAAAGCTTGTTGGAAACCAACATCATAAACCTGATGATGGAAACACTGCCCATTAAGGATCATTTTTGGCTTCAGACTGGCAAACGGGCTCCTTGAGCCCGTCAGAAATCAGTCGGGTTACCTGACTGCCGTCTTTGTAATGCAGCGGTCGGAGTTTAAACCTTGGATATCAGTGTCATTACTATACATTACTTTCCAACTATTTTGGGAGTTGGACTATACATTACTTTCCTTCAATTTCTTGAGTTGGACACCTTATTGCCGAGAGTCTGGGTACCAGCGCCACCACCGCCAGGAGCCAGAGGACGCAAAGCTTTGCGCCGCCGCCCCGGGACTACATTACCCGACAGGCTCAGCGGCAGCGCGCTAAACACACGCCTTCAGAGCACCAGAAGGCGCATTTAAACAGCGGCAAGCCCGGCAGGAGCTGGGGACACTTACCTTATTGCCGAGAGTCTGGGTACCAGCGCCGCCACCGCCAGGAGTCACGGCAGAGCCCAGGTCATCGCGCCGCCACCGCCAAGAGCCAGAGGACGCAAAGCTAAACACACGCCTTCAGAGCGCCAGAAGGCGCATTTAAACAGCGGCAAGCCCCGCGTCGCGGGACGCCGGGCGAAGCCCGGTCAAAGGGCGGGCCTCAGAGACCCTCAGAGGTCGAGGAGGCCGGGCCGGGTGCACCCCCTAACACTGACATTGTAGGTGTCCCCAAGGTACATTTTTCCCACACTTCTTTTTGCATCTGGATTGACTTCCGAATTTCTACATATTTTACCTACCATTCGAGGGATATATCGCAGACTTGTATTTATCTCGCTGTCCCTTGTGAACTTTACTGTACGGCATATTGCTTTTCGCATCCTCCCAATCTCTACCCTTACAGCCACAGCTGGTGATATATCTGAGTGACTATAACGACTGCATATACCATATTGGACTTGTGTCCTACACTGCGTTTATTTCAGTACTGGGTTTGTCCCAACTCACCCGCTTCTGTGCAATAGTTTCCCTATAGGGGATCCGTTTGCCATCACTGCCATTTAGCGGGGAGAGTGGGAGGGTCAAAGCCGAGCATAACACCTTCTGTATTTTGTTTTGGATCTGAGTAACATTCTAATTGTGATAATATAAACATTTTAAAACTTACACTATGTCTACTAGGGGCACAAGAAGCAAAACAGCAGCTGGGGGTCTCCAGTGATAGGCCCAATAGATAGCTTCATAACAAGGGACAATGATGCCATAGATCAGGGCATTTTACTCTTGGAGCGAAGGGTTTTGCAAGACTTAGCCCTAGCAAAACGATCATCCCTTGGACTCATTGCATCGGCAAGAACACCTGTCCAGGCTAGAATTATCAATACCAGACATATAATTGATGTCCGTGCCGATATTCACAGTATACCAAATGAGGTTAATTTATCAGCATCAAACCCCTTAATAGACTCAGACCCAGAATCTAGCATGGAACTGGAAAGGACCCCTGACCTGTCCATCAATCCTACACCAGATGAAGCAGTCATAGACACTACAAGGCAATTAAGGGGCAGGCGGGAGGGTGCCATAATGAAACAAACAAAACACACAACAAAGCATAGTTTCCCTAAGGCTAGAAAGCATAGCGCGCCAAAGCAGAAGCCTAGGAAGGGCGCTAACTCACACCCAAATACAGACGGAACAAATGTAACCATAGAGATAGAAAGCGAAGAGTCTCAGGGGAGGTTGCCGGGCACAGGGGACAAACTTGACGCAAATATTGTAAATGACCAACTGTTGGAAAGAATGGGTGAACTTCTTAGCATCTATTTGTCCCCGATAGAATCCAGACTTGTACGCATCGAAAAGCAACTAGCTGAATTAAGCGCTCCCACAGAAAAAAAAACTTCGAGCGATGGGGCACCTACTTGCGTGGGAGCTAAATCAAGTTCCTCAAAACATACATGTCCTAAACCCAAGAACCCCCCAGCTCCAAATACAATTACAAAGCTTAAAACCCCACAAGTTCCATGTAAAGGAAACACTAGCGCTAATCCTACTGATAATCTCAATACGACCAAGGTAGTTACACAGTTAGGGAAGGGGCAAAATACTGCTCAGAGCAAGGGGATTTCAACGAGTCAAATTAATAATTTTGTCCAAAATCTCCCAAGGGCTCAGCCGGTCCAAAATACGGCAACTAAAATGAGGCAGATTCCACCACGCATCAGCCTGCCGCCTGAATGCGGGGCGTACGTGCTGGTCCTAGTTAATGTTTCCATACTTAGGAAGGACCAAGAAGAAACCCCCACATCTCTTAAGAATAAGACCCTACATTGGCTAATTGCAAATTGCAACTTCCCAATGGAAGGGGCAAGGGAGATAATTCATACCCAGAGAGTGGGATGGATAGGCCCACTGAGGAAAAGGTTTGAGGGGGACTGCATAACCATAAATTTCAAGAACCCCCAATGGGCCGAAAAAACCCTGGCTAGTGCACCACTACCCTCACCATGGGAATTTAACACCACCCTGCTCCCATTGGGTTACTTTTATAGACACTTGATTTCCCCAAAGACGAATATGGCAAACAACCTTGCTGTGCCTTATCAGGACCCAAATTTCTGCACTAGGATTAAGTCTCCACTTTTTCACCAGAATCAAGACTTTAATCCCCTGAAGGGCCCTGTCCAGCATCATCAGGCACCATTGACAGCACATCCGTTGTACTACCCTCACTTTCCCATAATGCCCCAGTACGACCACAGGGAAAGGTTATATCCAGCTATCACCCCAAATCAGTATATGCTGCGGAACGAAGCAATGCCATTATTCAATATTCCAACCTATAATCGGTTTGAAAATGCTTTTTCAAATTTAGATGAGCAGGATTGACTGGATAAAATGGCTGGTAACAACATCGGAAGTATAGACATAAGCAATGACAACAAGGGATATTTATTATCAGTAGAAGATAGAACAATTCAGAATAGACTAACTGGTGATATGGATGGCAATAGCTGCTGCCCAGTAGTCGGCAACATTAACGAGGAACACCCACTAGTAACACCAGCTAACGCCACCCAGGGAACACCAATACATGACCACACTGCTACACTTTTAGCCACACATAAATATAAAATTCCCACATTCCCCGAGCCTGATGTGAATATAGCTAGGAGTCTTAGGAATAAGCCTACTAGACATCCCTGTCATCATGGTTTGTCAATTCTTAGCTGAAATGTAGCTGGGCTAAAACCAAGTGTAGTGAAGAAAGACACTGATTTCTTTGACTGGAGTTCTTTATTGTCTTGTGAAATGCAACAGACTGCCGTCAGCTTGTCAAACTCGTAGCTCGGGTCACTGTGTCAACATTCCACAGTGAGCGCCTGGCTGTCACATGGGAGATACCAACATTGTACAATAAGGAGGGGGGAAAAACCGGGAGAGGGAAAGGGGAAAAGCATATCTCAAGTTACAACACATCATCCCCCTTAAGGGAAATTGCAAATGTGCTCTAGAAATCTACATTGAGGTGAGTGGAAGGCTATGCCTGAATTGTATGTGTCTATCTCATTATGTACTGTTTGTGCCACTGAGGAGAGGTTCTAGATCTATCACTCCTTCTGTCTTGTCTTATGTTTTCTCTGACTTCATTACCTCCTGCCCTTCTCATTACTGTCCTATGTTCTCTCCCTTCTGCTGGAACCACTCGATCATGGCTCCATAGTCTCCCATCTTCCAGGACCACAGAATTTCTATTGGGCCTGCGGATGGTCTTGGAGGCATAGAACTTGTCGCCCCCTCTCCATAGTCTCTCGGGTTTCTTCACATAGACTCCTTGACCTTCCTGAAATTCTCTTTCCTTCACTCCCCACTTCTTGTCATACCATTCCTTGTATTTTCGTTGGCTGTCTTCGATCTTCCTCTTGACTTCTCCGTGCTCGATTTCCGTTGTCTGTTTTCTCCCCATCCAACCTGGAGTGAGTTTGGTGCCTGCTTTTCTTCCCCTCAGTAACTCAAAGGGCGTGCTTCCAGTGGTAGATTTAGGCGTGGTGTGGTATGCCCACAGCATGTCCCTTATGGCTTCCTCTATGTTCTCCCCTGCCCGGTTGGCCAACTGTATGCATTCCTTCAACATTCGGTTGACTCTCTCCACCTTTCCGTTAGCTTTGGGACAATACAGTGGCGTGCGAATGTGGTTCACGGAGCAGTCTTTGAGGAAATCCTTCATCTCTTCTGACACCAGTTGGACGCCATTGTCGGTCACCAGAGTTGAGGGTATGCCTTCTAGGGTGAACACCTCTTTAAGGAAATCTACAATCACCTTTGTGCTCACGCTGTGGACTGACTTGCAGGTTATCCAGCTTGAGAAGTAGTCTACTAAGACCAATAAATAACAGTCTTGCGGTCCTCTGCCATGGATGGGACCTGCAATGTCAAATCCTAACTTGCTCCACGGCACTTCCGGAACTTCCACAGGTGCCAATGGTGCTCTTCTCGTGATCTTGGTTTTATCACTCAGAGCGCACGCGTAACAATCACGCACCTTGTCCTCCATCTCTCTGTCCATTGTGGGAAACCAGTAGTCTGCACGAAGTCGGGCCTTGCACAAGCTTCTTCCAAGATGTCCTTCGTGGGCCAGTTCCACTACTTGGTTTCTTAAGGCTTCTGGAGGGACTAATTTTCCTGATTTCAGTACGAGATCCCCTTCCACCGATAGCTCCTCTCTCACATTCCAATATGGCTGGATCTCTGACTCCACATCCTTGCATTTCTTTGGCCATCCTGCCAAAATATATCTCCTCACCTTCTTCAAAACTTCATCTCGTTCCGTCTGTGTTTCCCATGACACCTTTTCTACTGCTGCTAACCGCACCTCCAGGATTGAGCTACCCTTCTCCTCTTCTTCTTCTTCTCCTTCTGTGGGTGCTCTCGACAAGAAGTCTGCAACTCTGTTTTGTTGCCCCGGAATGTAGGATACGGTGAAGTTATAGGCTTGTAGGCCCACTGCCCATTTTGCTATCCTTGGCGTCATGCTTTCCATGTCTTTTTTGGTGAAAAGGGAAACCAACGGTTTGTGGTCAGTCTGTATTTCGAACGGGATTCCCCAAATGAAAAATTTGTAGTGGCGCACGGCCCAATACACAGCTAGAGCCTCCTTCTCTATGGTTGAGTAATTCTTCTCTGACAATGTGAGGGTTCTTGATGCGAAAGCTATCACATTTATCTTGCTGCCTTCTTTCTGTGCCAGAGTTGCCCCAATGCCTCTGTTGCTTGCATCCGTGGAGATGATGGTTACCCCGTTGGGATCAAACTTCCCTATATATGGAGCTTCAATGATAGCTTTCTTTATACTCTTCATGGACATCTCTTGTTCTTTACCCCATTCAAACACACTGTCCTTCTTTATCAGGTCTCTTAACGGCTGTGAAACCATCGCAAAGTCCTTGATAAACTTGGCCATATATTCTGCCAGGCCTAGGAAAGACAATATGTCCTCCTTACTCTTGGGAGCTGGAGCATTCTCCACTGCCTTCACTAAGTCATGTTTTGGCTTGATGCCGTCTTCGGATAGTGTGTGTCCCAGGTAGTCTACCGAGCTTACTCCCAGTTTGCATTTGGAGGGTTTCGTGGTGAAGCCTACCTCTTTCAACTTTTTCAAGACTCTTCTAGCCATTTCGTTGTGTTCTTCTTCACCACTTCCATAGATAAGTATGTCGTCTTGGAAACAGACGGTGTTCCTACAGTCTTTTAATGCATGTTGCATGACCCTTTGGAAGGCAGCAGCGGCTGACGCCAATCCGAATGGCATTCTCTGAAACTTGAAATTTCCAAATGGGGTGGTGAATGCCGTCAGAAGTTGGGAGTCCGGATGGAGTTTGATTTGATAATAGGCCGATGATAGATCCAGCACACTGAAGTACTTGGCCCCCTTTATGGTGCTTAGCATCTCCCCTATCCTGGGAAGGGGAAACCTGTCCACCAGGATGTTTGCATTCAAGTCTCTTAGGTCCACACAGAGTCTTATGCTGTTCCCTTTATCTTTGGCCATGATGACAATCGGTGCTAGCCATGCAGAACTCTCAATTTCTGTGATGACCCCCTCACTGACTAGTCTCTTGAGTTCCTGCTGGAGGGGCTCCCTCATGCGCAATGGTATGGACCTGGTCTTGTGCACTACTGGCACAGCTCCCTCCTTTAATACTATCTTGTGCATGTAGTTCTTGAATACACCCAATCTATCACTGAACACTTCTCTGAACTCTTTGGTGAGGTCCTCGGATATTCCTTCTGGTTCAATTAACAACACCTGCTCTCTATTGTTTGGATCAAGGGTAATCCCCAACTGCTTCTGATGTCTCCAGCTCAATAGGGTCGAACCTCTCATGGACACATACACCTTCCCTACTGTGTGCCTATCCTTAAAAGAGATTCTCATGGTCGCCATGCCCTCCAGGGGAATCTTCCCTTCGTTGTAACCCTTGGGACTGATATCTGGTGGTAACAATTTTACAGGGTGGTTGGAGAATTTGTCATCAAACACTTTCTTATCTACTAGCGTATATGGTGAGCATGAATCTGCGAACATACTAAACTTGACCCCATCAAGTAAAACATCACATTTGGGATAAACATCATCATTATTGTCCTCATCCCCCACTTGAAAAACATAAGACTTTTCCCTTTCCTCTTCCTGGTGTGTCTCCTCAATAACATGTACCACCTTTCCCGGGGCCTTACACACCTTAGAAAAATGCCCCCTACCGGTTGCACTTTCTGCACTGTACATTCCTTGCCGGACATTTCCAGTTATTGGCTAAGTGGTTGGAACTTCCACATTTATAACACACCGAAGGACTGGGCTTGCTGCGAGTGAGCTCTTTACCCTTGTCACCTACTTTGCAAACTGTTTCACTCTCTGTACTAGATTTTCCTTCAGCCCTCTCTCTGTTAGAGCCCTCTGATACCTTCATTTCCCTCATGCAACGTGCTGTGTGTTCTAAACCCTTGGCAATGTTTATTGCCTCCTCCAGATTGGGGTTCTTAGTAAGTAATTCCTCTTGTATCTTTGTGTCATTAGTGCACCTCACTAGTTGGTCTCTTATTAGAGAGTCTGTGAGCTGACCAAACTCGCATGTGGCTGACAACCCTCTTAACACTGCTATATAATTGCTCACTTTCTCCTCCCTCTTCTGAACTCTCTTGAAGAACTTATGCCTTTCCATCACTACGTTTATTTTCTCCTTAAAGTGAGCCGCTAACTCCCTCAGCGTGCTTTCATAAACATTGACACCTTCCTCCACCACCTCATCCTCATCCTCAATCAATCTTCCTGTAATGTCTTCATATATTTTCCTTCCATGTGTGCCTAAATTGTGTAGCAGTATATGTTGTTTGCGTATGTTAGTGTAGTTGCTACCTCCAATTGCTATTAGGTAAGATTTGAATATTCCTTCCCACCTTCTCCAGGGAATAACTGGTTCACCTAACTCATTGAGGAAGGGTGGAGGTTGGCTCATTCCTGCTCCTGCCATTGCCATAAAACTTCAAAAATCTTATTGGTAAATATATTACCCAAATGGAACTACAACCATAAATTTCAGAAGCAGCTCTACTCTCTTGCTTTTGCTACTGCAGTAAACCCACATGCAAATGTAGAAAAACTTCACTTTTTTTTTCCTCAAGTGTAAAACACAAATCATGAAAATGCAGGAGATTCACATTGAACCCATATTCGTGCAGTCCACTTTCTGCCTCTACAGGTTTACTTTCACTATCCAATGGAACTGCTCCTTTCCCTTGGCTGGCGGGAACTTCCTGTGTTGAGGCTTTCCCTCAGAGTAGTTCCTGTCAGAAAAATGTCAACTGCCGGCTGGGCTATGGCTTCCTGGACATGCACCTCAAAGAAACGGCTTTCCAGACTGTCTGACCGACCTTCCCGCCAAGGAAAGGTATGTGCACCCAGAGCCGAGTCACCACCGACCTTACAGGAGGACCAACGGCGAGTTCGCTGCTTGTTTTGCCAAACAGCAAGAGCGCTGTCAGTCAGGAAGCTGTTGCTGGGTTTCCGCCTCAGCGTTAGGCTAGAGCGCTTGTGACTGAGCGCACTGGGGCTGGTGCCGTGAGGAGAAACTCCACACGTCTTCTGACAGAAAACGGGTGGCTGGCTGCGCTGAGTGTCTCGAGACCTCTCTAATGTTTCCTGATAAAGCCGCCTAGAATGCTCCGATCGTGTCGCTGCCCTCACGTTACATGCTCGACCTAGCGGCTGCCTTTTTTCCTCAGCTGCGACACAAATTCCCCTGCTAGAACGGAGAACACGATGCCCGATGAGGCACCCGAAAGTGATGTTATGCCTCTGACCCCAGCACCTCCACTTCTCCCTCGCACTCGTGACCCTGTCACTGCCAATCATACGATGCCCGATGAGGCACCCGAGCTGAGCCTGAACACGCGGGTATTAATCATGAAATATATAATAGGCTGAAACGGCGCTGCAGAGTCACCTTACTTGTTGGTTTTATCAGCTCCCACGTCCGCCAGCATAGCGGTCACACTCCTGTTGAACTTTACTCACAGGCTCCTTGATATTCCTCTCCTTATTGACAAGCGATTCACATATTCCAGGGAAACGGCAGTCACTGTCCCTGGCTCAGTTTCCTCCTCCTCGTCGCCAGGAAAATGTAGTGAAGAAAGACACTGATTTCTTTGACTGGAGTTCTTTATTGTCTTGTGAAATGCAACAGACTGCCGTCAGCTTGTCAAACTCGTAGCTCGGGTCACTGTGTCAACATTCCACAGTGAGCGCCTGGCTGTCACATGGGAGATACCAACATTGTACAATAAGGAGGGGGGAAAAACCGGGAGAGGGAAAGGGGAAAAGCATATCTCAAGTTACAACACCAAGGCTCTCAGATCCTCAATGGGCCAAGATAATTGATGGCATAGACATTGTTATGTTTCAGGAGACTTGGGCTGTTGGGAACCTTCACATATAGGGCTATCACTGCTTCAGTGTAACAGCGCCCAAACCTAGTTTTGGCTGAGCAGTGGGCGGTTTGTTTATTGGGATTAAGATATTGGCTGGTGGCACAATCAGAGACTTGTCTAGAGGTAATCCGAATATACAAATTCTTGAATACAAGTTAAAAACCCGGATTTATTTAATCAATTTTTATAATAATACTTTTTTTTGTGTACCTAATAAGAACTTTGAGGCACTTTCAAAGACCCTACACAACCTGGAATTTAGTCCACAGGCTAATGTTGGATCAGGGATTTTAATTGCGGGTGACTTCAATGCAAAGATACCAAAGAATTACGGGACTGAGGATCGGACCCACTTAGATCAAGCGGAACGAAGGGGCATTGAATTAGCCAACATACTAACTGAGTTCACCCTTGGTGATACCATGGAAACAGGCCACACCTCTAGTGCTTCTCATGCTCCTACGTTCAGAGGTAGGGACAGCAGTTCCACCATTGATTATATCCTTATGTCGCCCCATCTAATAGATTGTGTAGTAAAGTCTACAGTGATGGAGTCATCGTTTGGCAATCACAATCCCCTCACAATAACTCTGGACTTAGCCACTAGTTCGGTCTACACAAACTAAAATGGTGCAAGGGATATCACACCCTCGGCTGATGGTTTGTGATTGAAATGGAGGGGGGTTGACAGTGGGGTAATTTTGGATAGAGTACAAACTAAATACCCCCATATGATTAACTCCTGCTTATCCATGGACGGTAATCATCACAGGATGATTACTGACTTTGGCAAACTGTGTTCAACTGTAAAAACTCTCTTGTCAGTACCGTTACCAAAGGAAGGGAAAGAACCAAGGTGGTTTGATTCGGCTTGTTCACTGGCAAATAGGGAATTACGAAGGGCACTTACCACTAAACCCAGGTGTATAACGGCTTTTCAGACAGCTAGGAAACAGTACAAACTTAAAATAGAAGAAAGAAAGGCCGCACTACTCTCGGAACAGTGGGAATCGCTGGTCGCCAGCACAAATCTGGGGGGCAGCGGGCCCTTCTGGTCTGCAGTCAGGAAAACAAGGGAACTGGGTAAAAAGCTAACACCAATTAGCTATAATATAACGAGTAGTGTAAGGGAGGCCCACTTCTCTAAAATGTATGCCGCACCGCCTGAGGAGTCGATGACTTTCAGCCCTGGACAGTTGTGTGTCCTACAGATTGATGCCCATGAAGTAGAAATAGCTATAAAAGAGAGCCTTGGAAACAAGGCACCAGGCCCTAATGGTTTGCCCATTGATATCATTAAGCATAGCCCGGATTTATGGGCACCAATTCTTCTTAATGTCTTTAACAGCTTGCCAACAGCGCCCATGCCCACTACTTGTGCAACCAGCACCATCGTCCCAATCTTTAAAAAGGGAGCCAGGTCGGACCCAGTCAACTATCGTCCGATCTCCCTCTTGGATAACAGCTTAAAAATTTTGGGGCGAGTAATCTATAACAGGGTGGTCGAATGGACTGAAGACACAGACTTACTGGACCCGTGTCAGATGGGATTCAGAAGCAGGGTGGGGACAGTGGAGCAATGCTTGAACCTAAAATTGATAATTGACAAGTATAGCATTGCTCGATCATCCCCCATCTACCTTGCTTTTATGGATCTTTAATCCGCCTTTGATCTAGTGAATAGATCTAAACTCTGGACCACCTTATTGAATTACGGGCTAGATGAGGCTCTTGTTAGCTTCCTGGCTTATCTCCATACTGATCTTAAAGCACAGGTCAGGTGAGACAGGGGTGCATTTTAGCACCCCTGTTGTTCATTATCTACCTTAATGGCTTAGCCGGAAGTCTTAAACAAGTCACTAGTGACGTACCGATAATCCTGGGGAAACCTCTACCAGTGCTATTATACGCAGATGATGCGGTGCTTATGGGCCACACACAAAATGCCCTCCGCTTACTTGTTCAAAGCTTTGTCCAATATATGGAGGGATTAGATCTGCGCGTAAATTTAAAAAAATCTTTTATCATGTCATGCGGCCCTGGGAAACGGAAGCTCAACACCATACATATAGGGACAGATAAACTTGAATCTGTCCCTACAATTCCTTATTTAGTATTGGTTTTTGCTACGAACGGCTCATGGAGTGGGCATTTGGCCCACGCCACGAGCAAGTTCTCGAAAGCCACCAATTCTATCTTGAGCTTGCCTCGCCCGAGGAAAATAGGTGCCACAAGAGCTATCTTAACATTTTTTAGACTACAGTGCCTACCAGTAGCCTCTTATGGAGCTGAGGTTTAGGGGTTGGGAAGTAGTCCATGCATTCAGTGGGAAGAAAGTAGTTTTTGCAGAAAAATACTGGGCGCCCCAATCTCATATTCTGATTTTATCTGTCATAATGAATTAAATCTTCCCTCTGTATATGATTTTATGAGTGCCAGACCAGCACTATTATGGGTCAGGGTTTGGAGGAACAACTCAGCCACCCTCACACAAAATATTATAAAGGATTGCTTAAATTGTGACCATGGCATGGAGATTCCATGGCTCTCAGGAGTCTTCAAAACACTGAGCGCCGTGGACAGAGGTAATCTTTTCTCCGACCCCACCAGGATTGAGCTCAAGGATACTATTGAGGTTAAACACGCACTGTATGCACTTTATAAATCTGAACGGATGGGAAGAGAATTATCAAAATCAACTGTTGTAAAATATATGGGAAACGAACTGTGTAGGCAACCACTCCCGCCCTATCTTACTCTACCCATGACCAGCAGGGAGAGATTACTTTTGTTTCGTTTAAGATCGGGCTCAGTGAAATTTTTGTTGTACTTCCCTTTGAGTTATTGACACAGCATTGATTATAATCCATGTCCGTGTGATGGCGTCAGTACACAGGATGATTTGCGCTTCCTATTCTTTTGTAAATTTTATCTAAGATATATCAAATTTTTTTTTTTAAACCTTTATTTGTGTAGATGGTGACATACAAATACGGGCCTACAACCCAGAGGCCGGCCACGGAACAAACTGGAAGACACCAATAGCAATGAAAAGTATGGAATGGTCACACAATACTACCCAATGCTGCGAGTCTATATTGCTAACTGAGCGTAACCCCCCGGTAAAGGATCACTGAAGGTTATTTTTATATATATAGAAATAAACGATTGGTCGTATAATAAGCGTCTTGGTACACATGACGGGGAACAGAATCAACATCGTTATAATAGGGAATCCGCAAGTCAGTTATCAGAATAGTCCAAAGCGGTCAAGCCATCGATGCCCTTGCTATTCTTCTTAGTCAGTGTCCACCCGCAACCTCATGTGCCCAAAGACAAGCAAAACATCACTCTCATGATAATCAAATCATCAATGAGACGGAAAAAGGTGCAATCACTATACAACCCAACCCGGAGAGTAAAAGAAAACGAAAGTATTAGAAAAAAGGGAAAGAAAGGGCGAATCCACGTTACTGTACCCGCCCCACAGCGATAATGGCGATCCACAATCCAGACAGCAGACATTCTTAGGGGCGGGGAGGCTAAGCCAGGAAAAACAACCCCCCCCCCGAAAGTACCATACCATATGGGAATACCCAAACCTCCCCCCCCGGGCACTCATCCCGCGGTGATCACGCACAGCAATGGAGACCCAAGAAAAGGACAGACAAGAGCCATAGAAACAAAGAACTATCTAATAGACCCCCATCCACCCGCCCCACCCTGCACCCCTGCAGAAGGCTATGGCCGACCCCTCCCAACAGCGTGCCTGTCGCCCTAAGCGTGAACCCGAAATATAGAGTGAGAAGAGGTCATGGAGCCACCGCTGTACGGTCAATGGAAGCCACCCACTGGATCTCCACCGCCGAAGGCAATGCAAGAGCTGTTCACGGCAGTCATGTAAATCAGTTGCACTGATCGCCAGCAGTTCTTCCCACGTGCGGTCCAAGCCGTCGCCGCCCCGCCAAAGTACGGGAAACAAAAAGTAACCACCTCAGGCCCATCCGCATCCCTGGGGGACGGCTCGGAAGCAATGGCGATCCCCGCGTCGATCTCCACACAAAAATCCCGGACCAGGGTCGCCTGCCAAATCCTTAGTGCCCACAGGACGTCACCAATCGTGGGTTCACCCTCCCCCGTGCAGGTCCCATCACGGCACAGAGGTACAGCACCAACATCCCAGGGCGTCTCACAGCTTACAGCATCAGCCGCCATTTTGTGATTACTACGCAGTCTTTTCGAGACCGACTCCTGGGGTGGGCTCACAAGCGGGGCCTACATGGGATCCCCCTCAATCGTCCACACAGCAGCCACGGTGCAAAGATGAGGGCCACCAAAAAGGAGGGACCCGCCGGCGCCAACGCTCCGCCGAAGCCACTCTCCACCACAGAGCGATGGAAGTCAGGATGGCCGAGCGAGGCAACAAGGGGGGGAGCCACCAGCACGGCTTCCCCCACACACAACTTGCCGCACCTCACCTCTGGACCACCGGAAGGTAGACCCAAGCGCGTTCAGTTGCCTTCGGCTTTTTCGCACAACGGCCTCCTCCGGCCGGCATCCGTCCTCCACCCGAGGCCGCCGCCGACTCGTCTCCGCCGGCTACTCGCAGAAGGCAAGGTCCCGGTCTCCACTCCACAGAGGCCGCACTTCCTGGGAGGACGCGGCTGCGGTCCCACTGATCTCCGGAACCACCAGGATGGGTGGTAAGTGTCAGCAGACCTTCATCTGCAAAATGTTGTCTTTTTTGGGCAGGATGGGCGACAGGATAGATTAGTTTGGGCAGGGAGGCCGGCGGAGCCGAGCTACCGTGCGGCCATCACGATGTAGAGCTAGGCTCCTCATATCAAATGGTTTTTAACTCCATATTTTAAGAAACATAGACCCCTCTCGCTCGAGGAGTCTTATTTAATGTTGATTTCCCTGGATTCAGATGAATTAATCTTTCGCACTAGCACTTTTCTAAGACTGATAACACGAGTGCGCAAAATGATGGAAAATCCTTGAGATTAGCCTCATTAGAATTGTATTACATTTTAATCATGAATTTTTTTTAATATTGTGAAATGTAAATGAATTGTTTTTATATGGTACTTTTATGAATTTTATGAAATTCGAATAAAGGTCTTTTGAACTTGAACTTGAACTTGAGTTGGATATTTAGAACTCTTGTCAATACTATGCTTTTTTACCACTAGTGTTATTATCTCCTATGTGTTTTACAACTAGTGTAATTACCATGCATTTTGTTAATAGTAGTGTAATTATTACTTATGTGTTTTATCACTGTGTCATTACCACAAATATGTAAGTATATAAGTAATTATATATTATAAGTATTTGGTAAATATTAATTTTATAATTATTTTAATATATTTTTATTGATAAGTTTTAGGGACGGAATGTGAGGGATATCAGTAATTGGGTGGGTAAGTGTATTACTACTCAGGTATTAATTTGAATAATTGATTATTTTTAGTTATTAATGTTGTTTTAAAGTAATGAAAATGTATTTAAATTTTTGAAAAAATACAAAATTAGTATTTAGGGATGGGATGCTAGGGATAATGAGGGGTTAGGTGGGTAAGTGTATTAACACTCAGGTATTATGTTTAATACTTTATGAATAATATTTATGAATTGTAATTGTTTTAAATAAATGAAGATTTTTATTACAATATTTATGATTAATTTTAGGATGGGATGTAAGGGATATAGGGCTATTGGGCAGGCAAGTGTTTTCATACTTAGGTATATATTTTTATACTGATGTGTTGATATTTGTTGATTGTAATTGATATAAATTATTTAATTACTATTTATTCGGTTTCTTTAAAAAATAAAATGGTATAATTATTTTAGGAAGGGGTTTTGGGTAGAACAGTGCATTCAAACTATTAGTATTAGGAATTAAGCACAAATAATAATAATTAAAATTAAAAAAAAAAAATACTATTTAGGGATGGAATGTAAGGGATGTAGGGGCATTCTCTGGTGAGATGTGTTAATTCTTAGGTATTAATTAGAGTAGTTGCATTTTAATAATGTAAAGGAGTTATTTAAAATTATAAATTAAAATGTTTTCTAAAATATTATTTATCAATTTACAAACATGTATTCGTCAAAATTATATTAAAAAACATTATTTGAAAAAATGTGAATGTGATACACATTTTTAATATTTACATTATTTATTTCAATATAGTATAAAAAACACAAACATTTTTACAAAATAGTACATAATCTAACATCTATAATATGTAACAGTAATTTTCTCACGGTTTGCCATTAAGCTCGGGGTTGTACATATCTTTCAACAGTCGTTGAGGCGTTGCTGTCAAGCTGGAAGCAAGTAAGAGCTGCAACAATTTACTTTACAATAAATATATTGGTGGCTATGCTTATTGTAAATACAGAAGGTATGTAGTTAGATAGTAAAATCTGGTGTTTTTGTAATTTTTTTTGTCCAATTTCCAGTCCTATACAGAGTTTGTTCATATGCTTACACGCTTACGTCGGGCGGTTGGATTTTTTCAAAAACAGTTCAGAAAAGTTATAAGATTAGTTAGTAAAGCTTTTTTAAACTTGTTTGAAATGAAAGCAACATTCTT